>NC_082697.1:83122273-83325062 GCF_949987515.2 Delphinus delphis | reverse complement strand
TGTGGGATCTTATTTCCCCCGACCAGGGATGGAACCTGCGGGCTCGGCAGTGAGAGCGCTGAGTCGTAACCACCGGACCGCCAGGGAATTCCCTTAAGTGATCTTCGTTGCACAGATATCCTCCCCTCAATAATTTGTAATGCCATTCTATCTCTCAAGAGCAGCTAAAAATCCTATCAATTGAATATGAATAGAAGTATGAACAAACTCTGACTGCCCTCCTTAAAATGGTAATCTTGTTCACAAATTTCCTTTCTCCACAGCCCTTATTATTAGAATGTTTTTAATTGTGGTAAAACACACTTAACACACAATTTACCATTTTAACCAGTTTCAGGCATCCAGTTCAGCGGCATTAAGTGCACTTACATTGTTGTGCAGCCATCACCACCGTCCATTTCCAGAACCCATTTCATCTTCCCAAACTGAGACTCTGTCCCCATTACACACTAGCTCCCCTCCCCCTCCCCCAGCCCCGGGCCCCACCCTCTACTTTCTGTCTCTATGGATCTGGCTCCTCCAGGGACCTTATAGAAGTGGGATCACACGGTATTTGTCCTTTCGCGTCTGGTTTATTTCACTTAGCGTAATGTCCTCGAGGTTCGTCCACGTTGTAGCAGGTGTCAGAATTTCCTTCCTTTCTAAGGCTGAGGAGTGTTCTGTTGGATGGATGGACGCATTGTGTTTATCCATTCATCCGTCCATGGATCCTTGGGTTGCTACCATTTTTCGGCTGCTGTGAATAATGCCTTGTCTTTTCATATGGAGTAAAATTACGTTCCATGAGTGCAGGGATTGTTGTGTGTTTTGATCGTCGATGTAGTTCATATGCTTAAAACAGAGTCTGGCACACAGTAGGTGCTCAACAAATATTCACCGGATGAATGAATGAACGAATGTGCTCCTCGTTGCTGTTTTTGGGGGTCTGTGTCAATGGGATCTCCAGTCATCATACTTTAGAGGTTCTAGGTCCATCTGGCCAGCACTTACCAGGTCCCTGCCCCTGCTCATTGGTTTGTTCATTCATTCATTCATATTTATTCTGCTTCTACTGTGTGCTGGCCGCTGGGCCAGGCGTGGGACACATAGTGAGCAAAACCAGGCCTAGTAACTGATTTTTCTGGGCTCTAACTGGGGACACACAGACATTGGTCAGATAATCGCACAGACTACTTCTCGTTAAAGAGAGCCGTGGAAAGGCATTTCTCCTCCACTCCCTTTTCACTGGATCCAAGTGGCCCACTTTCTTTTTTTTTACTGTTGAGTTTTGAAAATTATATATTCTCAACACGAGTCCTTTGTTGGCTATGTGATTTGCAAATAATTTTTCCCAGTCTGTGAGATGTCTCCTCATAGCCTCATCAGGGTCTTTTGCAGAGCAAATCTTTTTAGTTTTAATGAGGTTCAATGTACCCATTTTTCCCTTTAGGGATATGGGATGCTTTTTTTTAATTGTCATAAAACATGACACAAAATTTACTACCAGTGGCCACTTAGTACATTCAGGATGTTGCGCAACCATCGCTCCTGTCTAGTTCCAGACGCTTTCGTCACTCCAGGAGGAAACCCCCGGCTCATGCCCTCCTCCGCACAGCCCCAGTTTTCTATCTCTATGGATTTGCCGACTCTGGGCGTTGCACAGATAAATGGAATCACATAACATGTGGCCTGTCGTGCCTGGCTTCTTTCACTTAGCACGGTATTTTCAGATGATAGGTTTTTTTGGATCAGACTCATGGCTCTACAATGACAGTCTGCGTTCCTGGTGGGTCCTCCATCAGCCTAACGTCCATGGTCTCAGTGCTTCCGGCCCCGGCCTCTCGTCTGACCCAACCGCCAATCCCTGCCCAGCGCCCCGTTCTCCGGTCCTGTCCAGGGAACAGCCTGGTGTTTTCTGGACCTCGGTGCTCAGCGGCTTCCTCTCCCTCCACCTCCACACCCTCTTCCCAGCTGATAGCTCCCATTCTGGCTCTCTGGGCACTTGCGGTCCAGACATTTAGCTCTGTCCTGGGCATCTCTGCAGGGTTCCAGCACTGGCCTCACCTCGATGCCACGACAAAAACCTGTCCCTTCTCCTGTTCTCCCTTCATCGTCCAATGTGTGGGTCCTGACTTCTACTTTTCCTGTTCTCAGACCCCCATAATCACGTACACCCAGAGAATGGATAAGGAAAGGGACTTTGGAGTCAGACCCCCTGGTTCTGGGTCTTTCATTCATTGGCCTAATACCCTTGGACGAGCCACTCAACCTCACTAAGCCTGTGAAATGAGTTGATAACACCTGTCTCGTGGTCATTGTGGGGATTACCTGGGCTGGCACTTGGCCATTGCAGAGAGAATGGTTGATGGTTGCGGCAGATTGTATTTCACAAAGATGGCCACAACAAGAACTCCTGTCCCACATGCCCTTCTAGAACCTTGTCACCCCATCAAGAGATGGAGTGCAAATCACCCCCACTCCTTGAATCTGGGCAAATTTATGACTCACTTGTAACTAATGTGACATATGACACTAAATGACTTCCAAGGCTGGGTCATAAAAGGCTATTCAGCTCTTGCCTTGTTCACTGGAACACTTGTGTTTGGGGCACTGAGTTGACATCATGTCAAAGACCTTACATGAGGCCACCATACTGTGAGGAAGCACAGACCACACCTAGGTGTTCTGGCTGTCAGCCCCAGCTGAGGTCCTGGCTGAAAACGGGTGTCAGTTGCCAAACAGTGAGTGAAGATGCCTCCAGATGCTTCCAGCCCCCAGCCATCCAGTTGCCTCCCACGCCTCCCAGCCTTTGAATCGTCCCAGCTGAAGCCTCAGACACCAAGGAGGAGGGACAAGCCATCCTTGCTGTGCCCAGTGTTAATTCCACACCCACAAAATCCATCAACATAACAGAAGGGTTGTTTTATGCCTCTAGGTTTGGGGCTGGCTTGTTACACAGCAGTAGTAACTAGAACAAGGATAAAGATGCTATCTTGCCGAATCTCTCTCTTTTTATATCTGAATCTGACCACTTCTCCCTGTCCATCTCCACTTCTACCATCAGAGCTTGGACCCTTGTCTTTGACCAGCATCGAATTCCAAACTTGTCTTTCTGCCTCCTGTCTCGACCCTCTAAACCTCCCTCTCCCACACACATCTTTCTAAAACGCAAATATGTCCCAATTACCTTCCCCAATCCTTCCCCAAGTAATGACTCCCAGGCATCTCTCTATAAAAGTCTAGAAAGATTAATCACAACATTGAAAGGTTCAGAGTGTAGCGTACCTCACTATAAAGAGGTACTTTACCTTTATCCCAGCCCACTCTGATTCTGCCTGGAAAAAAAAAAGATAAAGAACATGATGCTGCTCAGAGCATTTGATATTTTTGGAAACAGAAAGTAAGTTCTTTACTTGGGAAACATGTAAGTACTCTGAGTTTACCCATCCTTGAAAAATTATCTTAAAACCCTTCAGGCCCTGAGAATTGCAGATAGACAGGTAAAAAATGATATACTCTTGAGTTAGTTATTTAACTGCATGTGGAAAAATTAAATATAATTTAGTCTTATGTGCTTTTCAACCACACAACGTTTCTTAGGTGGATCAACAATGAAAACAAGGGTCTGGCCAGGGATGCTGGGTGCAGGAGGCCCAGGTGAGCAGACCCAGGCATTCAGGGTCCTTACTGATAAAAAAAAAAACATCTGCCCCATGGGACTCGACAATCCAACATCTCCCCCAAATTTACCTTTTAAGTGTCGGCAAACAGAACAGATAAAACTTTGAACTTAAAATGGGATGCTTGCTTTTTGGCAAATGCATTTTAAAGGCTGTTGCTCTTCAGAGGTTGTTTTTAACTGACCCTTTGGAATATGAGGCTGCACTAGGTGTACCTTCAACTCGTAGCTGTTTCAGAAATTCAAATTGGGAGGGCTTCATTCCTGGTTACTTCCACGGTATGTGGTCAAGATCATTTGGGAAATGTAGTAAAATTTCATAGTTAAGTGAGCAAATGAAAAAACCCTTTCCAGAGGGGGAACATGGAAATAACTTTTAAAAATGCCCTTTGTCTTTTAACCATGAAGTTTTGCCTTGACTGTGGCCGCTTGCCACCGTCATTTTTAGAGCTAAGGTCTCTCTATAAAGCCTAAAATTCTTCTGTTGAAAGGCACTTCCTTCTGCTACTTTATCACCTTCCTGGTTTTGTCTAATCTCACCCAGATTATGGTCGTATTTCTTGGCTTTTTAAAATACGCACATTAAAATTTCAAACACAGAGTCTTTGTTCTGCAGTCTTGACTTTTCGTGCACCCTTAGACGTATTTTGGGTCTCTTACAGAGAAGAATGTTTTGCTTTAAATAATCTTATGTCTTTAAACCTACTTTGTCATGTCCAACTTCTAAAATTTTCATGCATTCTGATGAGGTATTCTATTTAGAGAGTATTTTGTTTTAATTAAGCCCATCTTAAGAGACATTTGGTTTTTGCCAAGAATGTGCTTTCTCCCTTACAAATCAGTTATATTTATAACATTCATAAACTAAGTCATAGCAAAGGCAAAATTTTAGCTGCACTGTGACTGTGTCTTCTAAGTTCATGGGGAATTAAAGAGAATAAGACGGGTTAAGACGAAACATGATAGCAAATCAAGACACTGTAAACACACACGGACTTTATCTTCCATAATTTTTTTCTTCTGAAATGCTGGGTTTTAAAATTGTTTTATAGAACAATTTCTCATCTCTGAAAAGAATGCGGATGGTAGGTTGTTATATTTGTGAGCAAATTGTGGGAAAAAGCTACGCTAGAAACTCTTAATTCTTCCTTTGTTCAATTAGGCTGCATTTAAAAATTCAAGTTTATTTTTTCCTGAATATTACAACGTACATCCACATAATAGAATATATAGAAAATACAGAAAAATAGAGACATGAAAATTAAAGTCATCTGTCTCTCTCCTTTTTTTTTAGATATTATTTTTTTTAATATTTATTTATTTATTTGGTTGCACCAGGTCTTAGTTGCGGCAGGCGGGCTCCTTAGTTGTGGCACGTGAACTCTTAGTTGCAGCATGTGGGATCTAGTTCCCTGACCAGGGATCAATCCCAGGCCCCCTGCATTGGGAGCATGGAGTCTTAGCCACTGCGCCACCAGGGAAGACCCTAAAGTCATCTATCTCTTATCAAGAGGCAACCAATATTACTATTTTGTTCTATTTTGTTGGTAATATTTCGTATATAACTTTTTTTCTTATGTGGTTAGGATCATATCATATATGTATGTTTTTTATCCTGCTTTTTTTATTGTGGTAAAAAATGCACATAACAAAATCTACCATTTTTTAAACATCTTTATTGGAGTATAATTGCTTTATAGTGTTCTGTTGATTTCTGCTGTATAACAAAGTGAATCAGCTATATGCATACATATATCCCCATGTCCCCTCCCTCTTGCACCTCCCTCCCACCCTCCTTATCCCACCCCTCTAGGTGGTCGCAAAGCACCGAGCTGATCTCCCCGTGCTATGCACCTGCTTCCCACTAGCTATCTATTTTACATTTGGTAGTGTGTATATGTCCATGCTACTCTCTCACTTTGTCCCAGCTTACCCTTCCCCCTCCCCGTGTCCTCAAGTCCATTCTCTATGTCTGCGTCTTTATTCCTGTCCTGCCCCTAGGTTCATCAGGACCATTTTTTTTTTTTAGACTCCGTATATATGTGTTAGCATATGGTATTTGTTTTTCTCTTTCTGACTTACTTCATTCTGTATGACAGACGCTAGGTCCATCCACCTCACTACAAATAACTCAATTTCATTTCTTTTTATGGCTGAGTAATATTCCATTGTATATATGTGCCACACCTTCTTTATCCATTCACCTGTCGATGGACACTTAGGTTGCTTCCATGTCCTGGCTGTTGTAAATAGTGCTGGAATGAACATTGTTTAACCATTTTAAAACGTACAGTTCAGTAGCATTAAGTCCATTTACATTTTCGCACAACCATCACTGTCATCCATCTTGAGAACTTTTTCATTTTCCCAAACTGCAACTTGGTACCCATTAAATAATAACTCACCATTCTCCCTTCCTTTCAGCCCCTGGCAACTACCATTCTACTTTTTGTCTCTATGAATCTGTCTCTACGTTAGCCTGCTTTTTTGAACAATATTATATCATAAGCATTTCCCCGTATTATTAGGATCATTTAATGACTGCTTACTATTCCATTGTATGGATTTGTGTAATGATTTACTGAACTGTAGCCCTACTGTTGGTCTTCTAGGCTTTTTCTACTTTTCCATTATAAATAATACTTTGATTAGCATTGGGGACATAAAACATTATCTGTTCTTCTGTGTTTTTTAGGATCGAGTCCTAGAAGGGGAAATTATGGGGTGAAAGTGTGTGAACTTTTTTTTGTTTTTTGGGGTTTTTTTCGAGAATTTAAATATTTTATTATATGAAGTTCCACCCAAAATTGTGCTTCATTTTTTCACTCTATACTTTAACTCAAGGACGTTTGTGAAAGTAGCACACTTCAGAAATCCTGGAAGAAATTCCACCAGCTATAGGCTACTTAAATACTGCTTACAGAAAGTATTAAAAAAAACAACAACAGAGGAGTACAAAAGAACTTATTTACAAAACAGAAGTAAAGTAACAGATGTAGAAAACAAACTTATGGTTACCAGGGGATAAGGGTGGGGGGGGCGGGGGGGTGGATAAACTGGGAGATTGGGACTGACATGTACATCCTACTATACATGAAACAGATAACTAATAAGAACCTGCTGTATAGCACAGGGAACTCTACTCAATACTCTGTAATGGCCTATATGGGAAAAGAATCTTAAAAAAGAAAAGGAGTGCATGTGTGTAACTGACTCACTTTGCTGTATACCCAAAACTAACACAACATTGTAAATCAACCACACCCCAATAAAATTTTTTTTAAAGTATTAAAGCAAAACCAGGATCCACTTAAATCAAAGAGATGAAGGCTTAACATACAGAGTAATGTTTTTCATTCACTGATAAACTAAAGGTCCATTTCAAGATGTTTCTCTCGTATACGTGATTGGTTTTGTTAGCAAGCAAAGCCCTGAAAGGGACGGCTTCGTCTAGTCCTCAGACTCGGATCCATCTTCATCTTGACTAATCTGGAAGTAACGAAGTTCATCAGTCTCCTTGTCGGATGCGACCACACGGAGCCAATCACGAAGATTGTTCATTTGAAGGTATTTCTTGGGAAGGTGTTTCAAATACCTTTTAGAGAACTGTTTCTCAGAAACAACTGTGATTTTATTCTTGAAGCGTTCAACGTGAACGACATTCCCAAGATTTCCAGTTTTTCCATTCACTTTAACCTTCTCCCGTAGAAACGGTTCAAAATTTCCAGAATCAGAAATTCCATCTTCTACTGGATGAGTAAGGTCCAAATTAAACTTCCAGGTTGACTTCTTAGGCTTCTTGTCTTTCTTCACCGCCATCTTGCACGCCGGCGGCGCGATCAGAGCGGGTGTGAACGTTTGAAAGGCTTTCTAAAATATAAATTTATTTATTTATTTTTGGCTGCGTTAGGTCTTGGTTGCTGCGCGCGGGCTTTCTCTAGTTGCAGCGAGCGGGGGCCGCTCTTTATTGCAGTGCGCGGGCTTCTCATTGCAGTGTCTTCTCTTGTTGCGGAGCACGGGCTCTAGGCGCATGGACTTCAGTAGTTGTGGCAGTGGGCTCAGTAGTTGTGGCTCCTGGGCTCTAGAGCGCAGGCTCAGTAGTTGTGGCGCACGGGTTTAGTTGCTCTGCGGCATGTGGGATCTTCCTGGACCAGGGCTTGAACCCATGTCCCCTTCACTAGCAGGCGGATTCTTAACCACCACGCCACTAGGCAAGCCCCTGAAAGGCTTTTAAAAGATATTGTCAATTTACTCTTCCTACAGGGTTTTACCCATTCACACATGCCTTCCTCAGCACAGGTAAATCTCTCTCTCTCTCTCTTTTTTCTTTTTTGCTAATTGAGTTGCTGGTAAGATTCAATGTATTTATTTATATTTTAAATCATTTATCATCTCTTGCAAATGGGCTGTTTGTATTCAGCTTAATAATCTAGGGTCGAAACTGCAGTGAAAGCTAAGCTTGCTGAGATATAGCCACTCTTCTGAAAAATTCTACAGGGACACTGACTTTCGGGGTGTACTGCTGAGTTTCTGGGGTGCACGTCACCTGTCCTTCATGTCAGATTTCAAATCTCATGTAGGATTTTTTTTCTGCTTTCTAGCAAATTTCTGAGCTGCCCTCCAGTGCACCTTGGAGAGGTGGAAAGGGACCTCCCAAAGGGGCTAGGACGTGGGTCCTAAGCTGTGTGATGGTGGGCAACGAATCACCTCTCTGGGCCTCCCTGCCCACTCCGAGGGCTCGCCTAGCTCTGAAACCCACAGGAATAATGACACACGCTTAAGGCCTCCAGGGTTGGGCGAGCTCCAACAAGGAAAGTATTTGGCACACAGTAAATGCTGAGTTCCAACCTGGTGATTCCTATTTGATAGTTGTGTAAGCAGAAGGTGATACAATAGTAACGTTTGTTCCTCTCTCTTATAAACCGATTCTCAAGAGGGAGGTAGTATATTCTGACAACTAGACCACCTGTTTTATTGATTGAAGAATGTCAGCGAGGACCCTGGCTCTACATTCTAGAGCCATTCCATTCTAGAAATGTTCACATCAGGGTGTCTCCTATTTTTTTTCATAATAGTTAATACATGCCAGGCACATAATGTAAATGATCTGTAATCTTAGGAACAACTCTGAAAGGCAGGTATTACTGTCTCTCGTTGATAAACCAAGAAGCTGAGGCACAGAGAGGTCAATCATCTTGCCCTGAGGCACACAGCAGTGAGCTCCAGGGACCGCTCTTCATTCTGGGCTGGGAACCATTCACAGATTTTTAACTGAGGTGAAATTCGCACAACATAAAGTTAACTATTTTAAAAAAAATTTCCCTTCCCCCCCTCCCCTCTCCCCACTGGTAACCACTAGTTTGTTCTTTATATCTGTGAGGTCTGCTTCTTTTTTGTTATATTCACTAGTTGGTTGTATTTTTTAGCTCTGTGATACATTTTTTTTCTTTTTTTTTTTTTCGGCGGTACGCGGGCCTTTCACTGTTGTGGCCTCTCCTGTTGCAGAGCACAGGCTCCGGACGCGCAGGCTCAGCGGCCATGGCTCACGGGCCCAGCTGCTCCGCGGCATGTGGGATCTTCCCAGACCGGGGCACGAACCCGTGTCCCCTGCATCGGCAGGCGCCCTTTCAACCACTGCGTCACCAGGGAAGCCCCTTTTTTTTTTTTTCTAAATGTATTTATTTATTTTATTTTCGGCTGCGTTTGGGCCTTAGTTGCGGCCGGCGGGTTTCTCTCTAGCTGTGGCGTGCAGGCTTAGTTGCCCCGTGGCATGTGGGATCTTAGTTCCCAGACCAGGGATTGAACCTGCGTCCCCTGCATTGGAAGGCGGGTTCTGAACCACTGGACCACCAGGGAAGTCCCGTAAAGTTAACTATTTTAAAGTGAACAATTCAGTGGCGTTTAGTGCATTCACAGTGTTGTGTCGCCACCACAGCTATCGAGTTCCAAAATATTTTCATCGTCCCCAAAGGAAACCCGGTACCCATTACGTGGTCACTCCCCATTCCTCCCGCCCTCCAGCATCCAGCCACCATCAATCTGCCTCTGTCTCTCTACCTAGTCTACATATTTCATGTAAATGGAATCATACAGCACGGGACCTTCTGTGTCTGGCTTCTCTCACTTAGCGTAATGTTTTCACGGCTCATCACATAGCATATATCCATACTTCATTCCTTTTTATGGTTGAGAAATATTCCATTATATACTATATACATAACTGTGTCTCTAATAATGTATATTAAAATACTTTATGTATATATAAAAACACAATTTGTTTATTCATTTATCCATTGATGGCCATTTTGGCTGTTTCCATCTTTTTGCTATTTGAATAATGCTTCTATGAACTGTGTATATAAGTTGACCCTTGAACAACATCAGTTTGAACTGCATGGCAGACGTCTTTCAATAGTCAATACTGAGGTACTGCATGATCCGTGGTTGGTTGAATCCGGGGACAGGGAACCTCGGATATGGGGGAACTCCATATGTGAAGGGCCGACTGTAAGTTAAATGCAGATTTTCAACTGGGCGGAGGGTCGGTGTCCCTGACCCCCCTCATTGTTCAATGGTCAGCTGTATTTGTTTTAATACCTGTTTTCAATCCTTTTGGGTATACGATACACCTAGGAGTGAAATTGCTGGGTCGCCTGGTGATTCTATCTTTAATTTTTGATGCACTGTCAAACTGTGTTCCACAACGGCTGCACCATTTTGCATTCCCACCAGCAAGGCACGAGGGTGCCAGTTTCCCACATCCTCAGATGGGGACCCTACCTTGAAGCTGTGGGGGGCCCCCTCTCTGATTCACGGTCACAGTTTTGTCCATCATTAGTTTTGATAACCTCCACCGCTGTTTCCCTCCATGATTCACCAGATGGAATGTTGGCCGGAGAGCAGCTGTTGTGATTTGGGAATGGCCTTCAATTCTGTTAACCTGAAAATTCACACAGTCTGAAGAGCTGGAAGGGACTTTGGAACAAATGTAGTACAGACGTATTTTCTCTTATTTCTACTTGAATGTTTCCTGTGATGGGGAGCTCACTCCACCATGGGGGGGATAGTTACATTGTCAGACAACTGTCTTGAGGGCGTTGAGTTGCCTGAGGAAAGAAACAGGGAGGTACCTTCCTGGCAGAGGAAAAGTCATAGCAATATTTTCCAACTTGGACCCGTGCGCTGCACTGCCCATATCATCAGAGACCTCGCCGGGGCGGGTCCTCTAGTGGATAACCCTGGACGAGTTTCAGTCACCATGCACAGCCCCTCCCTGCTTCATCATCGGTCCATTTCCTTTTTTTTTTTTTTTTAAATATTTTATTTATTTATTTATTTGTCTCTGTCGGGTCTTCGTTGCTGCCTGCGGGATCTGCGTTGCAGCATGTGGGATCTAGTTCCCTGACCAGGGATTGAACCCAGGCGCCATGCGTTGGGAACGTGGAGTCTTAGCCACTGTTCCACCAGGGAAGTCCCCATCCATCCCTTTCTTAAACGTCTGGTGGCATTTCTTGATCTGTGAGTCTGATCCCATTCATGACCCCAGTCTTGAGTTTTTTAGGAGACACTTTGTTTTCAATCCTCCAGGACAGGCAAATGCAACGTCTATAATTAAGCATGCGTGTTATTAAATTCCACACCTTAATGGATAGTTCTTGCTGAGGAGAGTGGGGTGCCAGGAAAGGAAATAAAATGTGCCTCAAAAGCCATAGAAACTCAGACTTGAGTTTGCCTGGTGGGATGCAAATGAAAATGTCCTCCAGCAGTTGAGCTACAAATCGTGTCTTTGCCACAGAACTTCTCACCGTTTCCTGATACGCCACTTCTTGCTCCCAAGGAAGAGTACCTGGGATTTAAACTGATAAATAAGTCAACTCTTAGTTGCCAGTGATGGCTGGGGACAAGGGTGATACATAAATAAACAGGTAACTTTCAAATTGCATTTTATCTGCTACCATTATAACTTCTTCCCCTACCAAATTTTCTCTGAGTAGCAAAATGGGACTATTTGGAAGCCTTTTTTCTTTCTATTTTTTTCTTCCTTTCTGATCTTGCGGGATGTGAATGACCCAAGGGCTGGGTACTCATTGCCCAAGTAAGAAGCAGCTACAAAAACGTTAGATGAGAAGACCTAAATAGACATTTCTCCAAAGAAGAAATACAAATGGCCAAGAGGCACATGAAAAGACTCTCATCATCGATAATTGTTGGAGAAATGCAAATCAAAACTACGATGAAGTTCCACCTCACACCAGTCAGAATGGCCACCATTAAAAACTCTACAAATAAATGCTGGAGAGGATGTGGAGAAAAGGGGACCCTCCTACACTGTCGGTGGGAATGTAAGTTGGTGCAGCCACTGTGGAAAACAGTATGGAGGTTCCTCAGAAAACTAAAACTAGAGCTACCATATGATCCAGCAATCCCACTTCTGCGTATATATCCAGACAAAACTCTAATTCAAAAAGATACATGCATCCCTATGTTCACAGCAGCACTATTCACAATAGCCAAGACATGGAAACAACCTAAATGTCCATCAACAGATGAATGGATAGAGAAGATATGGTACATATATACAATGGAATACTACTCAGCCATAAAAAAGAATGAAATAATGCCATTTGCAGCAACATGGATGCAACTAGAGATTATCATACTAAGTGAAGTAAGTCAAAGAGAAAGATACATACCATATAATATCACTTATATGTGGAATCTAAAATATGACACAAATGAACCTATCTATGAAACAGAAACAGACTCACAGACATAGAGAACAGACTGGTGGTTGTCAAGGGGGAGGGGGCTGGTGGAGGGATGGAGTGGGAGGTTGGGATGAGCAGATGTAAACTTTTATATACAGGATGGACAAACAACAAGGTCCTACTGTATTGCACAGGAAACTATATTCAATTTCCTATGATAAAGCATAATGGAAAAGAATATTAGAATATATATATACACACATATGTATAACTGAATCACTTTGCTGTAAGCAGCAATTAACACAACTTTGTAAATCAACTATACTTCAATAAAAAATTTTTTTTGTAAAGTTAGATGATGCGCTTATAAGAGAAAAATGGCTAGAAATTAAATAGGTGTCACACGTGCTGTTTTTGGAAAACCAAAGTTCAATTTGATTTCATGGTGAAGCCCCCTCTACCTTAGACCCCTGGCTCTGAGATTTCCCAACGGAAGGCAGCCTTATGCTGTTTCATCTTCAGAATCAACAACCGATCTGCTCCACGTCTGGTGCATGACTCTGTGGGCAGCTCCCCTTGGTTTCTGGTTGCAGGAGATTCAGGTGAGGGCTGGGTAGAAACCGTCTTTCCTCTGTCATCCCCTTTTCTTTCCATATTCTGGTTATTAATAATTACTTTTTCTTTTTAGTTCTCAGTAGTCTGTTCTTTTGAACCAGGCCAAAGCACACTTTGCTTTTTATATTTCCTTTCATTCTAATCACAAAACTCCCTCCAGGCTGAAGCTTCTTCTCAGAAACCTGGCAATTAGAAGAGGCAGCCAGCCTCTTCCTAACACTTCCTTTGGAGCCCCGTCATAAATAATTAACCTGACGTTAGGCTCAGCACACAAATGGATGGGGTGCGATTGGCGATGGTGTGGGCACCTTCTCTCCTGGGTTTTTACCCTGTTCACGAAATCCAGGAAGCGGATGCAGACCTTTCCATTAGCAGGCATGCGCTGTCCACTCTGGAACACTTAGAGAGGAAACCACAGCCGAGACACTTTTCTCGTGCACTTAAACCTGAGAGTTGTTCATGAAGCTGTTATCTGAGGACGGCATTTTCTCCCACCATCATCTCACAGGCCCCCTAAGGCTGCTACTGCCCCACAAACATTTTATTTTGACCTGCTGCCAATTCAGTCTCATCCCCGGGGATGACAGTGGAGGGTGAAGGGTAGATTCAGAAGGGGCTGCGGTCACCTTGACCCAGATCCAGTCTGTGGCTACAACAGTCTCAGTGAGGAGGGGGCTGAGATGGATTGATTGGTTTCTTTTCCTTTCTTCCACCCTTCCCTCCCTCCCTCCCTCTCTCTCCCTTTCTTTCTTCCTTCCTTCCTTCCTTCCTTTCTTTCTTTCTTTCTTTCTTTCTTTCTTTCTTCCTTTCTTCCTTTCTTCCTTTCTCCCTTTCTCCCTTTCTCCCTTTCTCCCTTTCTCCCTTTCCTTCCCATCCCTTTCCTTCTCCTTCCCCTTCCTTCCTTCCTTTCCTTCTTTCTCTCTTTCCTTCCAATCAACGTGAAATTCACATGACATAAAATTAACTATTTTAATCACAAAAGGGCAAATATTACATGATTCCACTTATAAGAGGTCCCTAGGGTTGAGACAGAAAGTAGAAGGGTGGCTGACAAGGGCTGAAGGAGGAGGGTGGGGAATTAGTGTTTAAAGGGGAAAGAGACTCAGTTTGGGAAGATGACAAAGTTCTGGAGGTGGATGGTGGTGGTGATGGTTGCACAACAATGTGAATGCACTTCACGCCGCTGAACCGGACATTTCAAGATGGCTAAAATGGTAAATTTTATGTTATGTAGCTTTTCCTACAAACATGTATATAATTTTTTTAATTAACCATTTTAAAGTGTGAGGTCAGTAGCATTCAGTACTTTTGCAATGTTGTGTGACCACCACCTCTAACAAGTTCCCCAAACATTTTCATCACCTGCAAAGGGAAACTCATACCCTGAAGCATCCCTCGTCATCTGCCACGCCCCTCCCTCCCCCATCCCTGGCAACCACCAATTCACTTTCTGTCTCTATTGAATTTACTTATTTGAGACAGATCGTATAAATGGAATCATGCAGACTGTGGTCTTTTTGTGTCTGGCTTCTTTCACAGAGCTTCATGTTTTCAGGGTCCATCCACATCGTAGTGTGTGTCATTCCCCTCTATGGCTGAGCAATATTTCATCGTATGGATTTCCACCCCTTGTTTATCCATCATTCATTGATGGTTGATGGACACTTGGGATGTTTCCACCTTGGGCTATTTTTTTTTAATTACCATTTTGATCATTTATTTTATAAACTTTATTTATTTTAAAGTTAATTTTTATTGGAGTATAGTTATTTTACAATGTTGTGTTATTTTCTGCTGTTATACGTATACGCATATCCCCTCTTTTTTGGATTTCCTTCCCATTTCGGTCACCGCAGAGCACCGGGTAGAGTTCCCTGCGCTATACAGTAGGTTCTCATTAGCTCTCTATTTCACCTTTGGCTATTGTGAATGTGTGTGGACCAGGATTTGCTTGGGCACCTTTGATGGGATTATTTAGCTGTTTTTTGTTTCTCTCTCTCCTCGTCAAGAAGGCTGGAAGCTGCCCTTCCTCACCTGTGGCCAGGTTGGTCCTGCTGGGGCCTCCTGCAGCATCTCTTGGAAGACCTGCCAGGCAACACGTGTCAGAGGGTCACAGCCGTCAGAGGCCACCCAGGAATTAGGCAGCTGCCTTGTCATGCTCCCTGGGGAGGGTGCTCAGCGACATGCGCGGGTCGTTCTGTCTGTCGTCAGTTTTCTAGAAGCACCACCGAAGGGGAAATCATAGCCTCGGAGGGGCAGGTACTTGGAGAATCCATCTTCCTGAGTCACCTCTCAGCAAACCCTACTTTCAAGTCCCTGGATATCCTGTCTCACTTCAGCTTTAGTGTGAACAGGATGTGTAAGACATGGGGCCACTGAAATGGGAGGGCAGGACAGTGCCACCGAAATTGTGCCCCAGCGCCGCTCACCAAATGACCCGCCAACACCAAGGCTGTCCTGGGGAGCTGGCTGCTGCCTGAACGTGGTTCCCGCCAAGAAAGGGGTGAGATGGGCGTTTAGGCTGTGACCGCGTTAAAAATCCTCAGCCATGGAGTTCCTTTGTCGTGCAATTCCCAAACCCTTTCAACTTACTGAGGCAAAATTCACGTCACATAAAATCAACCATTTTATTTATTTCTTTTCTTTCTTTTCTTTCTTTCTTTCTTTCTTTCTTTCTTTCTTTCTTTCTTTCTTTCTTTCTTTCTTTCTTCCTTTCTTCCTTTCTTCCTTTCTTCCTTTCTTCCTTTCTTCCTTTCTTCCTTTCCTTTCCTTTCTTTCCTTTTCCTCTTTTTTTTCGTTGCACCGCACAGCTTGCAGGATCTTAGTTCCTTAACCAGGGATGGAACCTGGACGCTTGGTAGTGAAAGAGCAGAGTCCTAACCACTGGACCACCAGGGAATTCCCTCTTTAAAAAAAAAAATATATATATATATATATATATAGATAGAGAGAGAGAGAGAGAGTTTAATTTTTATTTTATATTGGAGTATAGTTGATTTACAATGTTGTGTTAGTTTCAGGTGTACAGCAAAGTGATTCAGTTATACATATACATATATCTGCTCTTTTTCAGATTCTTCTCCCATATAGGTTATTACAGAGTATTGAGTACAGTTCCCTGTGCTATAGAGTATGTCCTTGTTGATTATCTAAAACTCAACCATTTAATTAATTAATTAATTTACTTATTTACAATTAATTAATTATTTTTGGCTGTGTTGGGTCTTCGTGGGCTTTCTCCAGTTGCGGCAAGCGGGGGCTACTCTTCGTTTTGGTGCGTGGGCTTCTCATTGCGGTGGCTTCTCTTGTTGCAGAGCATGGGTTCTAGGTGTGCAGGCTTCAGTAGTTGCAGCACATGGGCTCAGTAGTTGTGGCTTGTGGGCTCTAGAGCGCAGGCTCAGTAGTTATGGTGCACAGGCTTAGTTGCTCCGCGGCATGTGGAATCTTCCTGGACCAGGGCTCGAACCCGTGTCCCCTGCATCGGCAGGCGGATTCTTAACCACTGCCCCACCAGGGAAGTCTGTATCATTTTATTTATTTAAAACTTTTTAAAAAAGTAATTTTATTTTATTTGGCTGCACCACATAGCATGCGGGATCTCAGTTCCCTGACCAGGGATTGAACCCGGGTCCCTTGCATTAGGAGCTTGGAGTCTTAACCCCTGGACTGCCAGGTAAGTCCCTAAAACTCAACCATTTTAAAATGCACAATTCAGTGGCACGTAGTACATGCACAATGTCGTGCCACCACCACCTCCATCTAGTTCCAAAGCATTTGACTCACCCCAAAGGGAGCCCCCGGACCCACTGAGCACTTACACCCCAACGCAAACCCTCTGACCAGTCACTTGAAAATTCAGTCGTACAAGTGAAGCCAGGCCCCCTGATTGGTGTCCACGCCACGTGGTAGGGGCTTAACAAAGATGTGACAGAAGATGGGAAAAGAAGGGGGGGGGGGGGACAGGTGAGGACATCCGTCGTGTCCAGGCAGCAGGCTGGGGATTCCCTGGACGTGTGGTATTCCAGGAGTGGCTGGAATGTTTTCCTTTTTCTGTCTTTCAGAGGCTGGATGGTGTCTTGAAAGAACAGGGGCAGTGGAGGCAGGCTGACTGGCGGGGCCTCCACTTACTACTTGGGTGGTGTCAGGCACACTATTTATTTATACAATTTTAATTTATGTTACTGAGACTCAGCTTCCTTGCCTCTCCGGGGGCTGAACAATGCCTACCTGGAGGGCAGCTGGGAGGGGACTTCGTATGGAGGTCGGCACACAGCAGGCGCTCAGAAGTCGCTCCTATAATATTGTACATATTCCACGATGGAGATGGTGATGATGCTGGTGATGGTGGAGAGGATGATGTTGCTGTTGTGGGTGGAGGTGCCAGGAAAAGCCACACCCCCTGGTTGCCTGCTCTGATCCTGAGTCCAGGGGCATTAATAGAGGCAGAAAGGTAAAGAATGAGGGCGAGACTCAGGAGCAACTTGAAAACCACTCCACTCAGGAGGAGCCAAGAGAACCTGAAAACCTTTGAAGAAATTAGGATACTGCCTCGCCCTGACTCACATGTACCGGCAGGGTGTCTCACTGAGATGGTCCACAAAGCCTTGTTTCTTTTCTCCTTTGAACTTGGAAGCTACGGAGGAGGGTTTGAAAGGCCGTGACTAAGCTCCCAGCCAGCTGACCCGCGGCCTTCTGCTGAGCGAGCAGGCGCCAGGCGAACGCGCCCCGGGCGGTGCATTCACGTGGCTCTACAAGAATGTGATTTTTGTTTGCGGGTTTTCCTGCTCTTCTTTCACACACAGAAAAATGCTGCGTGCTTGAGGCTGTGTCCCTCTTTTTCCTGTGTAGAAGACACTTCTTCAGTTCCCGAATAGGATCTGGGGTTCATTCTCCTTGTGAGGAAGCCACACGGATTGCCCGAGGAGCCCCCCCATCCCCCCACCCCCCAGGCATTCTTAGCAAGATGCCACTTATTCTAGATCGTGGGAAAGGCAGAATCGGACTGTGTTTGTTTCCTAGCGCAACAGTGACAAGTGACCACCAACTGGGTGGCTTAAAAGCAACAGAAATGTATTCTCTTCCAGTCTTGGAGGCCAGAAGTCTGAAATCAGGGTGTCAGTAGGGCCGACCTGTGCCTCTCTTTGGGTCCTCAGCAGTACTTTGGGTCCTCAGCAGTACTTGGCTTTGCTTAGATGGGAATTGCTTCCCTCCAATTTTGGCCTCTGTCACACGGCCATCTCCCCTGTGTGCGTGCTCTCTTCTTATAAAGACAGGAGGCCCTGGATTTATGGCCCACCCTAATCCAGTATGGCTTCATCTTAACTGATTACATCTGCAAAGACCCAACTTCCAAATAGGGTCATATTCTGACATTCTGGGTGGATATGAATTTTGGGGTGGGTGACACTATTCAACTTGGTACACAAACAAAAACTTCAAATGGCAGCAATGATCCAAAAATCCCAAACACACAAACCTAATACACAGATTCCAAGCCAGACTGCCAATGTTCCCCTCCTTCTCTTTTAAGAGCGACTGCATTTTGTGTGTGTGTGTGTGTGTGTGTGTGTGTGTGTGTTTAGGTTAAACTTCCATAGCTTTGAGAGTGAAATCCCGGCTTTGTTTCCAATCTTAAGGGAACATCCATCAGTCTTTCAAAATTAAGTGTGATGTTAGCTATAGGTTTTTTTTTTTTAATTAATTAATTTTAAATTTGTTGGGTCTTCATTGCTGTGTGTGGGCTTTCTCTAGCTGTGGTGTGCAGGCTTCCCATTGCAGTGGCTTCTCTTGTTGCCGAGCATGGGATCTAGGTGCATGGGCTTCAGTAGTTGTGGCACACGGGCTCAGTAGTTGTGGCTCATGGGCTCTAGAGCTCAGGCTCAGTAGTTGTGGTGCACGGGCTTGGTTGCTCCGCAGCATGTGGGATCTTCCTGGACCAGGGCTCGAACCCGTGTCCCCTGCATTGGCAGGTGGATTCTTAACCACTGCGCCACCAGGGAAGTCCTAGCTATAGGGTTTTGGTAGATTTTTTTTTTTTGGCTGCACCGCATGGCCTGCGGGATCTTAGTTCCCCGACCAAGGATCGAGCTCACGCCCCCCCCTCCAACAGGGGAAGCGTGGAGTCTTAACCACTGGACCACCAGGGAAGTCCTGTAGATAGTTTTTTTTTTCTTTACCAAATTAAGGAAGTCCCCCTTTATGCCTAGCGTCAAAGAGTTTTAAATCATGAATGGTACTGAATTTTGTGAAATGCTTTTTCCACATCCGTTTATATGATCATGTAATTTTTCTTAGCCTATGATCATGGTAGATTACATCAGTTGATATATGATTGTTGAACCAGGCTTGCACCCTGGAATAGATCCCACTCAATCCTGGTGTGTAATTCTTTTTATACGTTACTACATTTTTTGGTTAATATTTTGTTAAGGATTTTTGTATCTGTATTCATGAAGGACATTGTAATTTTCCTTGTTTGTACTGTCTTTGTCTGGTTTTGTTAACAGGGTAATACTGGCTTTATAAAATGAATTGGGAAGTGTTTCCTTTGCTTATCTTTTCTGGAAGAAATTGTGTAGAACTGATGTTCATTTAAACATTTGGTAGGCTTCTCCAGTAATACTATCTGGGCCTGAAGATTTCTTTTTTGGAATTTTTAAAATTACGATTCCAATTTCCTTAATTGTTACAGGTTCTTTAAATTACCTATTTCGTTTGGGGTGAGTGGTGACAGTTTTTGCTTTTTGAGAAATTGGCCCATCTCATCTAAGTTGTCATATATCTATGAATATATAGGTTTCATAGTATGCCTTTATTGTCCTTTTAATCTCTGCAGGCACTCTTTCATTCCTGATATTGGTAATGCATGTTTTCCCTCTCATTTTTCTTTTTCAGTCTTGCTAGAAGTTTGTCAATTTTACCTATCTTTTCAAAGTACCAGCTTTTTTTTTTCTCTTTCACTTTGTACTTTTTTCCCCAGCTTTTTAAAATTAATTAAATAATTAATTTTATTGTGTTAAAAATATAGAACGTAAGGTGTTTCTCTCTCATGGCTTTCAAGATTTTTTTCCATTTCTTTATTTTCAGTGTTTTCCTATGATGTATCTTGGCATGGACTTTTTTGGATTCATCCTCTTCGGCATTTTCTCAGCTTCTTGAATCTGTAGGTTTAGGATATTTGCCAAATTAGGGAAGTTTCCAGCCATTATTTTTTCAAATACTTTTTCTACTCCACCCTCTTTATCCTCTCTTTCTGCAGAACTCTGATGACAAGAGTGTTAGTTCTTTTGTTATAGTCCCACAGTTGCCTGTGGCTCTGTTCATTCTTTTACAGCCTATATTTCTCTGTTGTTCAGATTTGATAATTTCTGTTGCTCTTTCTTCAAGTTCATTGATTGTTTCCTTCATCTCTTCCATTCTGCTGTAAGCCCATAATTGATTTTTTTGGGGGGAGGGTTGGTTATTTTTTTCAGTTCTAAAATTTCCATTTGGTTCTTCTTTGTTTCTTCCATTTCTTTTTTTTTAATAAATTTATTTATTTTTGGCTGCATCGGGTCTTCATTGCTGCATGCAGGCTTTCTCTAGTTGTGGTGAGCGGGGTCTACTCTTCGTTGCGGTGTGCAGACTTCTCATTGTGGTGGCTTCTCTTGTTGCAGAGCGTGGGCTCTAGGCGCACGGGCTTCAGTAGTTGTGGCGCATGGGCTTAGTTGCTCTGCGGCATGTGCGATCTTCCTGGACCAGGGCTCAAACCCGTGTCCCCTGCATTGGAAGGCAGATTCTTAACCACTGTGCCACCAGGGAAGTCCCTCTTCTATTTCTTTGTTGAGATTTTCTATTTCTTTTTAAATTACTTATTTATTTATTTTACTTATTTTTG
Source organism: Delphinus delphis (assembly GCF_949987515.2). Lineage (NCBI taxonomy): Eukaryota > Metazoa > Chordata > Mammalia > Artiodactyla > Delphinidae > Delphinus > Delphinus delphis. The sequence goes on along the minus strand of NC_082697.1, from coordinate 83,304,205 downwards.
TCTGGGTCGGGTCTTAGTTGCGGCACATGGGATCTTTCGTTGCGGCTCACAGGCTCTTCATTGTGGTATGCGGACTTCTCTCTAGTTGTGGTGTGCAGGTTTTCTCTTCTCTAGTTGCGGTGCGCAGGCTCTGGGGTGTGTGAGCTCAGTAGTTGTGGCATGCGGGCTTAGCTGCTCTGCAGCATGTGGGACCCTAGTTCCCTGACCAGGGATCGAACCTGCATCCCCTGCATTGTAAGGCGGATTCTTTACCACTGGACCACCAGGGAAGTCTCGAGATCTTCTGTTTCTTTGCTGAGACTTTATATGTTTTTGTTTGTTTCAAGTGTGTACATCATTGCTTGTTGAAAATTTTTCTAACAGCTGCTTCAAAATCTTATTCATATTATTCTGACATCCCTGCCTTCTTGGTATCAGAATCTATCAATTGTCTTTTCTCATTCAACCTGGATTTTCCTGGTTCTTGGTGCGGTGAGTAATTTTCAGTTGTCTCCTGGACTTTTTGGTACTGTTATAAGACTTTGGGCCTTCGATAAATATTTTTATTATGTCTGCCTCCACTGACACCTCCAGCAAAGTAAGGGGGGGAATTCCTCCTCATTACTACCAGGTAGGGGGTGGAAGTCCAGGTTCTCCACTTGGCCTCTGTGGACATCCTGCACTGGGGGAAAGGGTACCTTGTTACTGCTGAGTGGAGATGGAAGTTCAGGCTCCTCCAGGCCCCTGCTGATACTGCCTTAGCTGGGAGAGGCTGGGGTACTTTATCACTGCTACCCATGGCCTCCACTGGTACCATGGGCGACAGGGGGCCTTGTCACTGCTGAGGGTGGTCAAAGTCCTGATGCTCCCCAGACCTTCTCTGACACCACGCCAGTGGAGAGGGAGAGGGGGCCTCATTACTGCCTGGCTGGAGTGAAAGTCTGGGTCCCCTACTTGACTTTCTCCAGTACCAACCTTGGAGAGGGGCCATTGGTTTGGGATACCTCCTTTCAGCTTGAAGAGAGTGGAGAGCTAGGCTCCTCTCTCAGGCTTTTGCTGATTTTGGTGGGAGTGGGGCTGGCTGCAGTGGAGTAGAAGCTTATTATCCAAAAGTTTTCTGTCTTGTTAGGCTGTACCTTTCCTGATCCTTCGACTAGAGAGAGGAGGCTTTTGTTATAGTTTTTCCTTCTTTGCACCAGTTGGTGTGTCTGGGTTTCTGGCTTCTCCAGCATCAAGTCTGGGATCTCTGAGGCAAAAAGAAAACTCAGGGAATTCACCACCATGTTGTTCCTTGGTTCCTGATGTCCCTAGTCCTTCTGCCCTCATCTTTCCAAGTCTTCTTGAGTAATGTTCATGGATTTTAGTTGTACTTAGCGGGAGGAATAGGAAAAAGTACGTCAACTCCATATTTCTGGAATGAGAAGTCTGTCTAAGCTACATTATTTTTAACAACAAAAGTGATCAGGATGGTCAGAATCTGCCCTGTATGTTGTTAAAGGAGGGGAAAGAGAGATTTAATATTGTGTCATTGGGCAACATGATGGAAAGACAAGCAATCACTTGCATTGTTTCTATTCCAGTGAATAGGGGTCCTTAATAGTGTGTTTATATATTTGAAACCTCAGTGATGAATTTTAATACATTTATTAAATGCTAAAAATGTATTGACCAAACAGAAGATCTGTACAAATTAAACTAGTATGATTAATCTATTATTGAGGGAGAAGTATTTGAGTGGGGTGTGCATGCCCGACCCTTCCCATCTCTCTATTTTGCCTAAGAAAAGGAAGCTTGGCAGCTGCAAGAGGGTGTGTGGCGAAGGTTTCTGGGGCTGTTATTGTCCGTCTGGATGCTGAGGTCTGATGGGGCCTCATTAAACGTCATTGACTGCTGGCTCTTGTTGAATCCCCAGGGCCTGCGTGGTGGGGGAGCTAAGAAGCAGGTTTCGAATGAATGAAGTAACATCAAGGGAGGGGCACAGAGTCCCCAGGTTCCCCTGTGGAGCTGCATGCATGTGACCGTGGCCCTAAGAACCTAGTTCTTTAGAGGACTAATGAGGTATGAAGTGTGGGACAATTCACAAGCAGAGGGCGTGGAGTGTGGCAAGGTATGTTCCAGAAGACAGACTTGGAGGAAAACACAGCAGTTAGAAGGTGGCCGTGAAGGCGGGGAGCCCTTACTAAGATTCAGCTTTGCCTCCCTGTCGTGTCTCATGCATCCTGTCTGGCTTGTGAAAGAGGGAGTGGAGAAGCTTTCTGCCTCTGTGCATAACAATGATGAGCATTGATTGAGCACTTACTGTGTGCCATACACTGTTGGTGTATGATAGCATCTAGTTCTAGTTCTCAGAGTACCCATATGGGGCAGAGTCGTTGTTGGTTCCATTTCAGCTGCAGAAACTAGGGCACAGAGAGATGAAGCAATTTGCCCAAGGTCACACAGCCAAGAACTCAAAGTACCTGGGCTGTATGACTTTAGAGCTTGCAGTATCCAGTTAGCAGAGGTGGTGTGCTCTGATGCATCGTGGCTGGGAACCTAGTGACCTTACTGGGCATTATGTGGCCTTTTGGCAAAGTCAGTGAATGACTGGAATTCGTGGCTGGCTTTCGCCATCCTCCAAGTCAAATTGCAGACTCACCTTTGCTTGGGCACAGTTCGGCTCTCTGGGTCTGGGAGGGGTGTTGTTCTGTCACTTGATTGCTGGCTAAGAGCACAGTTTCTATTCAGAGGACAGTGATTACAGACAGATGTTCCATGTACTAATGTGTGTCATTTTCACATTTTTTTCCTTTTTAATCCCCTGTCCGATAGTCCTCTCTGCTCCCCGGGATGGATTTTCCTGATGACTTTAAGCTGCACACAGCAGACTCTGACCAACATCTGAAGGGGACCTTTTTAAATTAAAAATTTTTTTTGTTTGTTTTTGTTTTTAGTAGGTCAGGGACGTCCTATAAAAATGAAGAACGAGATAAAAATAACACAGCTTTTTATTACTACAGAAGACACTTTGCATTTGATAACTTCATATCCACGCTGCCTTGAGTGGGTATGTGAAACGCCTTTCTTCCAAAGTAATAGCTTGAAATGGTGGCCAAGTTATTTTTTTCCCAAGTTTACCACTACTGAGAAATTTGACCGCCTTTGTTCTTGAAAAAATGCAAGTGACTAATCAATCTAAAAGGAGTTAAGCTGCCCTTGGTAATCTGAGGCCAGAGAACTGTTGTCAATTGTGTAGATTCCAGGGGGGAGAGAATAAGACCAAGGTAGACTGCACTGAACGATTGGAAAGGGAGATGGACGCTGTGAAGGACATGATGTCTGGGCTTTTGAAAATTTAATGAGGATGTGACTTGACACTTGGACCCCCGTTGTTTGCCTGGGCAGAACGGAGAATGCTAGTCTGCACAAGATCATCTCGATTCCAATGAGACGTTTTCTTTCCTAGATGAAATTAGATTTCAGAAAGCGTTGCTTTCCTTTCATGACCGTGAGCCAGCAGCGAGCTGGACACTGTGTGTGCCTTTCCCAGACTGGACCAGAGACCCCTGAGCAGATGTAACGGATCAGTTGAGGTTTCCATCTGCTGACAGTCACTGCTGTCTCTGCATTTCTTGATCAGTATCAGAGGAGACGGGAACTGCTCTGTGTAGGCCGCGTGGGCAGCCTCTTTCTGACGGAGTGCAAAGAAACTGGCCTTGGCAGCGTTTTGGCAATTGTGACCTTAGTGCTGGGCGAGGACACTTCTGTCCAATTTCATAGACTTCCACTTGGAGGATGGAGATGAATATACAAAGGAGAAGTCCTCTGACCTTTCCAGAATGTGTGCCCATTCTTGATTTCTTAAACTATTTCTGTGGTGGTCAAAGGGCTGATAAATGGCTTTCAACATGTTTTCAAGATGTCCTCACTTTTGCTTGCCCTGTTCCAGCAGCAATACCAAATACGTGCAGTTCAAGCAAAAACTGTTGCTTTCTACGTTTCTTTGATGTGGCCAGGCCCTGCAGTGGATCACAGAGACAAAATACATACAGACTACAGTTTTGGTCTGAAGGAGTTTCAAGGCTGCAAAGCCAATAGACAGGAAACAGCAAACACTGTGAGAAAGTCTATAAATAGGATAGGACATCAAATTTTCAATTAAATAATTATTTGAGTAATTATATGCTTAATGGCTGTATTCCTTCTAGGCCATATGTCCCTTGAGGACAGGAACTGAATCTATCTTTTTCATCATCGTATTCCCAGCACCTGGGACAGTGCTTGAAACACAGCAGGTCCCTAAATATGTATTGTCTGATGGAATGATTGCAACAAGGTTTTGGGTTTAACACTTGGAGTGGTGTCTGCTGCATGAATTATTTTCCTTACAGATTCACTTATAAAGCTTTCAACATCCGAGTAACACAGATGGGCATAAAGTGAGTGCCTATCTTAGTGGATAATTAGGATACTTAATGTTCCTATGTAGGGCCAACCTGCACGTGAGCAGATTAGATACCTGCTATCTTGGTGGCATTTATGAGGTACTGGAAAGCAGCTCTTTTCCCAAAAATCTAATTTTTCTATTAGATATTAATTCCTTCGCATACTGAAGGTTTTTAAGTCTTCCAATTACGCCACTCAAGTGCAGAAATAAAGGCTTATAATCTGAGCCTTTATTCTCCCAACATTTCTGCAGGCTTTGTCGAAATGGAGGCCCTGGCTAAGCTGTGGGGATAATATAATACCCTGCTTACAAATAACTGGGCTATGGCTGATTCTGATGGAAATGAGCTTGGGTGGAGATCAGAGAAGCAATTTTCAGACTCAAACTTTGAGAGAAGCATCTATGGATCTCACTCTAAGAAACCTAAAGAATTAGGAGTTGACATTTAAAAGCACTTAAAATTGATAGTATCACTGAGTTCAAAGCTCCACATGTCACATTATCAAGTTCAAAGTATGCTGTCATTTTTCTCAGTAACTACGCTGTTATCTCCAAGATAACCAAGCCAACAGGAACAAGACCAGGAAGCCAAGTCTGTGGGCTGGGATGCAAACCTACATCTCCTGATGCCTAGACCCCTTTTCTGTTGTATATTTGTCACATAAGCTGCCACAGGTCTTATCTCACCCAGAAGTGTGCCGGGAGGCTTGAGCAGCGCCAGAATGCTGGGTGTTTAATTTTTGAGATTATTAGGAGGTTGCACTCTTTGGAATCATCCCACAACCTTGAACAAAAAAGTGAAAAATGTCCATTTTGATAAATGACAGCAGAAAGTTCTTTCAACTCAATGGGCCATTTGTAAATATAAAACACTTGCTGGAAAATTATATTAGAGATGAATTATCTCCTCCATTACAATGTTTCCTTTTCTTTAATGCAATTTAGTTCCAGCAAATTGAACAGAAAAGCTTGGGAGGGGCCCCATTCAATGGTTCAGGAGGAGTTACTGGAAGCAAGATGTGGAGTGGAAAAGGAGATCCGGGGAAGATACGGGTCAGGGGCTGGCTGAGGCCTTCTGCCCAGGGGGCCTGTGCTGAGGACCCCGGCTGTGCCCACGGGAAATTGAATTCAGAGCTCCTTCTGCATCATAAATCCAGGGCAGCTGGCAGCTTTCCAAGAGAGACGGGAGAGAAAGCGCAGGAGCGACTGGGGCCAGACGGGCCAACCCTACAAAGCCCTCTGAGGGTGAGCCCCAGGTGTGCCGGCTGGGGATTCGGTTCCAACCTCATGATAACGTTTATTTACAAGCTTTACACTTTGTCGAAGTGCACTCATCTCCAGGAAAGGAGAGCCTCCATTCTACACCAGAAAGCGGGAAGGCTGGAATTACTGTAAAATTTCTCGGGCCGAAGGGCGAAGGCTTGACTTTTAAATACGTTTCTTGGTCTTTTTTCCCTGGGTGCACGTGCGAGGAGGACCTCCCGCCGCCGTGTTTTGTAGACTCGGCATTCGCCTGCCCCGGACCCCACGTCCGTCCCAAGGCTGCTCGAAGGCGGGGCGGGGCCGGGTGTGCACGCCCGCTTCGCCCCCGGAGGGTCCCCTCTCACCCTCGCGGGGCTCCGGGCGGGGCCGAGCGCGTTCACGAGGGGTCCGGGCGGGTTCCCGCAGGCGGGGCCGCGCGGCCTCGGGCCACGCCCATCGCAGCCGGGGGCGGGGCCTGCGCGCCACGTGACGGCGGCGCCGAGCGGCGAGCGCCCCGCCCCGCGGGAGGAGGCCCGGGCAGCGACCGGGTCCGCGCGCTGCTGGAGCTGCACGGCCGCCGGCACGCTCCGCACCCGCGGCCCCTCGCCCGCTGGCCCCGGGCTCGCCGGCTGCGGGAGCGGCCTCAAGATGGACGAAGACGGCGGCGGCGGCGGCGGCGGCGAGGGCGGCGGCGGTGAGTGTCGGAGGTGTGGCCGGCGCGGCTGGCGGCCTGGGGCGGGGGTCGCGGACGCGCCGGACCGGAGCGGGGACTGCCGGTCCCGGGTCGGGGGTTGGTGGTGCAGGTCCGCCTGAGAAGACCGGGTCTGGGCAGCGCCAGTGCCGGCTGCCGACCGCCGAGGCCCGCGGCGCGCGCCGGGCCCGGGGCCCGAGGCGGGGGTCCGGGGGCCCCGAGGCGGGGTCGTCGCGGAGCCCGGGCGAGGGTCTGGGACGAGGCTGGGGCTGCCCGCCGGCCGGGGCCTCCCGGAGGCTCGGGTCGGGGTTCGGGGGTCGCTCTCCGCAGGCGGGGGACCTTGGGGGCGACCTTCTCTGCTCTCACGCCCTCCGGAGCCCAACCGTTGGTGACGACCCTCCCCGCGTCTTCTCTCAGGTGGTGGGAAGCGGGGAGTCCACGGGAAACCGGGATGGCAAAGTTTTGAATTGCGGATCCTCTGGGTCCAAGAAGGGCGGCTGCGGGGAGAGGGTTGAACGTCGTGACAGTTTTCTTGGCTTTAGGTCAGAAGTGGTCAGTGGGATCGTTAAATGAGGAGGGGGCAGCTAGAGCGCACGCATTTTATGAAATAGGGGAACGTTACGGAGTGAGCCAAAAATAAATTTAAAAAAAGTCAGAGGAGCCGAGGGGTCGGAGTCAGGAGCTGCAGCCCGCCCGGAGGTGAGACCAGAAAACCAAGCTGTCCCTCTGACGCTCGGTCACCTCTTGCTAGAAGATTCGCGTTTGTTGTAAATTATTTAGTGGAATACAGATTACCGTTGTGTCATGATGCGAATTACGCCTTTAAAAGCGAATAACGTGTCTCTGTAGTGTCTGTGGATGGAGTGGGGTCGTTGGCTTGGGAAGCAAAGGGTTAATACCCCTGTTTTACAGGAACACCCAAAGTTAAGGATCTCTCTCTGTTTTTGCTAAAGATCTCCTTTATGCTGACAGACGGAATCATCAGAATCCCTTGTAATAAGGGAGCATTTTGGAAAAAAAAAATCTTAATTACAGGCTGCGGAGCAGCTGCCTGTAAGAATCAGCAGTGTTGAAAGCTTCAGGATGAAGTGGTTAATCAAGGTACCTTCTAGCATTTAAGTGCTGCTCCGGGGGAAATGTTTGCGCCCCAAGAAGCGGTGGGGCTGGGATGGGGGTAAGTTCGCCCGAATCCTGGCGTTTGTCGAGTTCAGTTTTCATAGTTGAAGCTGGGGGTAGCACTGTGGCACTGAGTGGGTGTGTTGTTTTGACGGAAAGTTCTGTGGAAAGGAGGAGCCCAGGTGCACACCCTCCTCCAGCCAGGCTGCTGTCTGAAGAATGTAAGTGATGGATTCTCCGTGGACGCGGTGCTTCCTGCCTGTCAAAATCGGGGTAATAGCACCGGCAGACAAGTGTCTCCTTTTTAGAAAACAAAGACAAACAACTGTAATATTTAAACGTTTGACATTCGAGTCCAGGCAGCTGGCTGGCTTGGCGATTTCATTTGAAGGAGTTTTGGACTCTGTCCGTTAAGGAATGTAGAAAACTTGAAGGTAAAAGCAGGTATAAAGATGAAAAAAGGAAGCCAGTATAGATCTTGAATATTATAGCGAAGGACAGTATTACATCTCCAAAGTATCAAGACTTTCTTTGGGCTAATATAGCTCATCTGGGAATACAATCCTGAGATTTAAAAAAAGAAAAATCACGCACAGGAGCTGTGCATTAACGTTATTTATAATAGAAAATTGGAAACGACAGTGCCTAATAGGAGACTGGTGAGGTAAATTATGGGGAGTTTACTGGAGGAAATATTTTCCAACCATTAAAAATAAGCAGTTTTATATATTATGGTCTAAACAATGTAAAAACTGCTGATATTATGGATGTTTTATTTTCTTGGTTTTTATATTTTCCAAGTTTCTGGAATGATGTATATTACTTTCAAATTTGGAAAAAAAAAAACTTAAAAAATTTACCCTAGTAAGACAATTGATAAAATTTGAATAGGCAATAGATCAGATAATGGTACTGTATCAGTATTAAATTTCTGGGTTTTGATAATAAAAATAGAGAAAATATTCCTTTTCTTAGGAAATACACACTGAATTATTAAGGTATAAGGAAGTATAGTGCCTCAGCTTACTCTCAAGTGGTTCAGAAAAAAAAGTTCACACACATGAAAAAAATAGAGACAGAAGGATAAACATATAGGGCAAAACGTAAATACTTGGTGTATCTGGGTCAAGGGTATATTGGTATTTGTACAATTCTTGGAACTTTTCTGAATGTTTGAAATTATATAAAATCATCTCTTCAAAAAAAAAAATTACCCTGCAGTGGGAAAAAGGATATGATTGTTTTTAAAATATCATTTAACTCACTTCACTGGAACAGTCAACAATGAACAGATATTTATTGATTATTTACTAAAATGTCCCTGCCTTATTAAGCTTTATTGATATGGTTTATTAAATTCTTTCTTCCTTGCCTCATGGAAGACACTTTAAAATGTTTGGCATTCTTAGAGCAAGTGTGTTTTTGAATAGATGGAAATCTTAAGAGTTTTGAAAGACGAGTCATAGTGCTTGTCATATACATTCGGTGTGCTTATGTTTAACTTTTGATTGATGGAGGTTTTGAAGTTAACATACTTCCTTCTGGTGCATTAGTTTTTATCACCATTTAGGTTTCTAAAAATGCTTGGCTTTAAAATTCATGGTTTTAAAAATAAAGTTCAGCCCTTCGAAAGAATAGTTTCGCTTGCCAGTCATTTGCAAGACATAACTTTTTTGGGTATATTTTTAGAGTGTAGTACAGAACTTTGAACTGTATATGGGGAGGTCAGTTTCAGCTTGTTTACCAGAGAGGGTAAATAATCTATTCAAACATAGTTATGCCAGGGGCAAAAGAATTAAAATATCTTTTTGCTGATGTGTTGGTCCGGTTAGAAGACTTCCAAAAATGATTCCTGCTTGCTGTTTTGATACTTTTAAGTGTTTGTCCAGGGTATTACTGTTTGTTCTTTAACTGTAGGATAAGGAGAGAGGGTGGTGGTAGGAATGGCTGGAAGGCAGTTCTAAGGAGGAACACATGGGGGGCACTAGATTACAAGAACACACTTATTTATAATGTGTGCTGAGTGTAGTTAAGGTATCTTTCATTCCTTTGGGGCCTTGTTGCCTTTCAGTTTTTCTAGAACAGTTCTTGAGATATGTCTCTACTTGGAAGGTGACTGGCTAGTTCGGTTCATTGCCACCATCCTAATGCTCAGTTTGGGAGTCTGTGTGATTGAACTTCCTGAACGGACCATCTGTGGCAGATGAGGTGAATAACTTTACTGATTTCCCCTCCCTCCTGCACCCCGCCCCCCTTACCCCATCAGCATAGCTGAGACGTAAGCCTGTGCTTCACGTGAGAAGCTGCTCCACCTGAGAAGCTGCTCCACCTCACCCAATAAAAGTTAATATAAATTAAGGCCAGGCTGAGATCCCAGATTTTGCCTGTCAGGCAAGCGATAACCCCTACATTTGAAACCATCTGTGGGCGATGGGAGTGTAAATTAGTTACCACTCGTAAGGAGGCTGCGCCAGCCTGTGCTTGGCTGGCTTGGATCCATTGCTTGCCCTTCGCCTGCAGAGGGACATTTCCCAGAGCCTGGGTCGGCTGGCTCGGGGCTAGGTGTGGCCAGTGGGAGCCGCTAGTGGGTGATTGGATGGCAGGAGGAAGGGAGAGGCCAGGTTATCGTCTTTGCTCGCATTCTGCCTTCAGCCTTGTGTCTGGCGGTCGGTCTCCTTTTGGCTCCAGCTCCTGCCTGTTGACCGAGCCCCCGAGCTTTGGAAGGACCTCCTGCCTGTGACCCTCCAGTTTAGAGGTGGTAGCAGCTTGTTCCTCTTGCTAATCGCTGCATTGTCTTACCATTTCCTGTATGATTCTCAGCTTTTCTATTGTATGTGTAACCAATTCCTTGTTTTAAATTCCCTCTACTTCAACTCCTTGAGGGCCTTCTGTTTCTTTGGTTGGACCCCGATAGATACAGGTGCCCTGGGCAGCAGCTTTTAAAATTACAGGCATGTACATTCTTTGACGCAATACCAGTTCTAGGAATTTAACGTGTAGGTATATTTTTACATGCCTGAGATACCGTAGGTACAAGAGTATTCACTGCCTTGTTTGTAATAGTAAAAGATGGAGAATAACCCGAGTGTTCACTGCACGTTGTGTACCCGCATGGCGATTGAAGTCGTGAGGCTGTAGAAAGGAATGAGGAGGCTCCTTATGAACCCATAGGCAGAGGTTTCCAAAATATTTTACTAAGTTACAGAAGCAAAGTATAGGCAAATGTGCACTGTTTGTTACCATTTCTGTTAAAAAGAAAAAAAAGGAAGTGGTTACATATGCATGAAAATTCTCTGGAAGGCTAAGCAAGGAACTGATAACAATGGTTACCTGTTGGGGAGGGTGATGGGAACCAAGCAGATGGGGAACGTCAGTGCCCTGGAAACTTCGCTCTATGCCTTTTTATATTTTGCAATTCAGAAAAGCTTGTCCATCTCCACTGTTTGCCAAACTGGTAACCAGTTTCACAGAAAAATAGTATGAAAACACCCTTTTTGAGAGAATTTTAAAAATTGAATTATAGTTGATTTACAATGTTATGTTTTAGGTGTACAACAAAGTGATTCGATATTTTTGGAGTTTTTGTATATTAAAAAAATCAATGTAACCTGTAGAAAGTTATAAAATAAATAACTTATTTTTTCAGTCTGCATAGGAAATTAACTGCTTTCTTTTGAATGTTTAAAAAGTGACATGATAGGTGCTTTTAGGGTATGCTTAGAGCGTATTGTTTTCTGGAACATTTATTTATTCAACAAATATTGATAGCATCCCGACCAAATGCCAGGTCCTGTGCTTGGCGGAAGGGTGAATACAGTGAATAAAGCAGATGAATTTCCTGCGTTCCTGGAGCTTTTGTTTAGACGGGAGACTGAAGAAAAATGTAAACAGATGTATAAAGTCTTTGCAAATTATGCTGATGTGTGAAAGGAAATCAACAAGGGGTTGAGGGGAGAGTTGGGGGCCTGTGGTGGGAGGGGTAGGTAGGGCCCGTAGCCAGGGGAGGCCTCTTGGAGGGAAGACTCTTTCAGGTGTGACCTAAAGGGGTCGAGGACCAGGCAGAGGCTGGGCCCGGGGCTTGGGGAAGCAGAGCGCCTCCAGAGGGCTGAAAGCTGCCGTGTGTGGTCTGAGCCAGCAGTGAACTGGGACGCTTCAGGCAGTTTGAGTAGGTAAGGAATTTACATTTTATTAAGTGCGTGAAGCCAATGAAGGGTTTTAAACTGCGGGATGACATTTGATTTATGTTTAAGTAATTGTAGCTAATGTTTACACAATGGTCTCTGTGTCCAGTTCTGCCGCGCCTGCTTTATGGATCTATTTACTTTTCGCAATAACCCTGTTAGGTACTTAACATGAGCACCATTTACGGATGACAGTGGACAACTGAGGCACAGGGAAGCCAAGTAACTTACAGCTAGTAAGTGGTGGAGCCGAGCTTTGAACCCAGGCGTCCTGGCTTCAGAGGCCACGTTCTCAAGCATCGGACACCCTGCCCTGTAAGGAGAGTGTCCTCGGCTACCGAGTGGCGAACAGAGTGGAGGAGGGGCAGAGAGGACTTGGGGATAGGCGCCAGTGAGGAGGGGTTCGGGTGGGAGTTACAGGGGCGAGGTGGATTGTGGGGGGTGGCAAAAGTGAAGGGAAAGATCGGTGTAGGACAAACCTATATAAAAACTCACGGAAAAGTACAGAAAGCAATGAAACAAACACGTTCCCATGACTCAGAATCCATGTAGCTGTTAATGTTCTGTCCCATCGTTTAAGGTCTTTACAAAAACTAATTAAAGCATCTCAGGTAAGTGTCTCCATCCTAGCACCTGGCAGCACCGTTCTTCCCATCGCTCAGGCCCAGATTCTGGTGCGGTCTTCCACTTCCTTTGCCTTAGCCGTCCACCGTTCTCCTTGCCGCCGCCCTTGTCCACACAGCAGCCAGAGCTGTCTCTCTAAAGCAGAGGTCGTGTCACTCCTCTCCAAGTCGGCACCGTCCTTGGCGCACTCAGAGTCCCCTGCTGCCTGCAGTGTCGGGTCCCTGTGCTCTAGGCCAGGGGCCTACACACTTTTCCTGTAAGAAGGCCCGACAGCAGACGTTCTCAGCTGTGTGGCCCACACTTGGGCTCTCACACGCTCTTCTGATAACCTTTAAAAACATAAAAAAAAGTTCTCGCCTTGGGGCTGTCCTTGCCCCTGCTCTGGTCCCCTGTGGTCTCTGATAGTTGCCCTCACTTTTGTCACCACGCTGGTTCCGTGAACTTGCCAAGCGCTGCCCTGACTCCGTGCCTTGGCACTTACTCTGCCCACGGTGATTTCCCCTTAGGTATCTGCGTATGTGCTTGCTTGGTCCCTTCGGGTTTCTGCTCGCACGTCTCCCTGCCACAGAGGCCTTCGTCCACCAGCCTGTCTCAAGTAGCACCCCGCTGTCCCCCTTCCCAGCCTCATTTTTCCTCTTCGCTCTTAGCACTCCTCATCTGCTGCACACCTGTTCATCCTTCGTCTCTCCTCTCTTAGAGTGTAAGTTCTGTGAAAGAAGGAATAGCGTCTGCTTTTAACCACTGCTGTCTCTCCAAGACCTGAGACGTCGTGTGGAATAGGCCTTCAGTGAATACTTGTCAATAAGTACTGAGTAAAGTGGGGCTCGCTCCTGTCGAGCGCTTCTGGTCCTCTTCCCCTTCCTGTCTTTTGTATTTCCTAAAGGCAACCATGATGAATGTGATGTGGGCCCTCTGGAATAGTTTTCATACTGGAATGTGTATGTGTGTGTGTCGGTAAGCAATATATGGATCTCTTTTTGGTTTGTTTAAAAAATTATCAAAAAATGGCATCATACTCTGTGTAATGTTCTGCAGCTTGTGTTTGAGGTTATCCGTATTATTATGTAGAGACCCTGTTTGTTTCTTTTAACCCCCATAACGTTTTATTTTTCTTGTCCTGCCTTGGACTGTTCTGTTGATTTTACATTGTTGCAAAGAATACCACGGCTCCTCTCCGTTTACAAGCTGTGAAAGTTTCTCTTGAGTATCTCTCTAGAATCGCAGTTGTGGGTTGTAGGTGTGCTCTCTGTTTAACCAGATGCTGGCAGGTTGGTTTCTCACCAGGTGTATTATCAGCGTCGTCATCAGCTCTTGGCATTTGTCAGACTTCTAAGTGTTCGCCTGTCTCCTGGGTGAGAAATGATGCACTGTTATAATTTGCATTGCTCTGCTAGATGTATTTTGGAGGATCAGATGGGCGTATTGACAGCTGGGAGGTTAAAGGCGAAGGAACTGCAGGAATCAGAGATGACTCCTAGGTTTCTGGCTCACGTGACTGTGGGTGCTGCTGCTTCAGGAGAAGGGGAGTCTTGAGAGAAAACCATTTGGAGGGCTCATTTGTTTTTTTGTTGAAGATGTCATTATTTTGTCCTCACTTTTTTTTTTTTTTTCGGTACGCGGACCTCTCTCTCACTGTTGTGGCCTCTCCCGTTGCGGAGCACAGGCTCCGGACGCGCAGGCTCAGCGGCCATGGCTCACGGGCCCAGCCGCTCCGCAGCACGTGGGATCTTCCCGGACCGGGGCACGAACCCGTGTCCCCTGCATCGGCAGGCGGACTCTCAACCACTGCGCCACCAGGGAAGCCCATCTGTTGAGTTCTTAATTTCAGTTATTGCTTTTTTCAGTGTTCTTGATTCTTTTGTTAGATTCCAATTTTCTGTTAAAATTTTTCGTCTTGTCCAGTGAATTTCTTTATTAGTTATTGGTGTCTGATAACGTCAATATTTGGACATCCGTGAATATATTCTGTTGTCTATTTTACCCTTGGTTTTCAGTCTGTGATCTTGATTCCAGATTGCCTGTTAAGCTTTAATTAAATTCTAGACGATGTGCATGAAAAACTATAGAGGTAGTTTGAGACTATCTTCTTCAAGAGAGGCTCCTGGCAGGCAGTTAGGGTGGGGAAGTAATCACTTTAACACTGTGAGGGTTGGTCTCCCTCTGGTTTCCCCTTCTTCCAGGGTATAGCGCTTTGGTGGTCCCAGCTGAAAGCTCGGGGTGTTTACCAGGGCCTCTTCTACTTGGCAGCCCCTGAATTCTAATTTTGTCCCCCCAGTCCCATCAGACTGCTGGAGATTCTGTTGACCTCATATTCTATTCTCAACTACTTGTCTCTGCTTAGCTTCTTGGCCTTTGACTTTCTGCTGTGAATTGGCGAATGTCTCGAGGAGAAAAGTGGCTCAGATGATTGGGCTCATCTCTCTGCACCTTCTGTCTGGGATCCTGGCCTCCTAGGTTCTCACTGCATTGGTAGCTCTCTGATACCTTCAAACAGTTGTTTCTTATAATTTGCTCAGCCTTTTTAGTTGTTCTTGGCAGAAGGGTTGTCTGCAACAAGCTGGTCAGCTTTTACTGGAAACAGAATCTTAGGAATTCAGTTTTGGTGTTTAAAATCGGACTTCTTTGTGAGATGTCCTGGTAGAGATGGTAGGAAGATGCTTAGCTATGTGGTCTGCTGCTTAGAAGAATGGTCTGGATAGGAGATAAACATTGGGAAGATTTAAATTCTTCTAATTTATGGGAATGGGTGAGAGATCACTTAGGGGAGAGAGTTGAGAGAGAGGAGAAAAATTCCAGGACTGAAGACAACCCAGAAAAGGAGACCAAGAAAGGGTAAAGTTTTGCTGTGTGGTGAGAATAGAGGGAAAGCGTGGGGCGTGGTGAGTGGCGGGGAGCTTAGGGAGGGAAATGTGGGTTTGTTTTGCAACTAAGCGTTTCTCAAGTAAGTCCTTCTGATAGAGGACCGACAGTAATTCATCAGGTGAGTTAGAATAGTAATGCTGTTTGCACGTCACACTCTTAGTGTAAATAACTTTGGGAGAGAGAAACTATTTTTTAAAGGTTATTGGCACGTCCTTCGGGAAGCAGGTTTATCAATTTGTAGTAGAGGATTATTGAAACTTCTGAAGTGAAATGAAATGAAAAAATAGGTTTTACCAAAGTATACTAAAAGCTGCATAAAGCATATTAAATATTTTGAATTTGTGGGAAAATAGTAAATCATTTAAATGAGAGTAGAAAATACATGACTCTCCATCCTGATATTGAAGTTAATCAAACATAAACTTTTTATAGTTAATGTCAGCCCCCCAGTAGACATGATAGAATAGACGTGAGATCCCATAGTGTTTTATAACGTGACTGCGACAACTCAGCAAGCGTTTATTTTGGGTAAATATCTTTCAGTATTCCGTAAATATTAGAAAAGACTCACCTGAGTCAATTTAGTTGGTTAAGGCTATTTTGTGATTTACTTTGATAGAGCAGATTTACTCTTTCTGCTGACTTGATGTCACCAGGCGCACTGTGCAAATAGGGGAAAGTAAGTTCCTATCTTAAACTTGCAGCAGGGCTATTTTTAATCACTGTACTCTTCTTTGGAACAACTTATTCCTGTAATTAATAAATAAAAATGGCAGTTTGCTATAAAACCAGACATTTTAATGATGATTGAAAAGTATTTCCCAATATCTAGCTAATTAGTGAATTTTTTTTTTCGGTTTTCATCCAGATGTTTGGCAACATGTAGACACAGCCTCACTGCAATTTTCTAATTCACTTTCATGGGAACATATAATATTCTCCGTTTATCTTGGACAGCAGAGTTTCCTTTTCTTTGGACAGATACATATGAAACACATGCTCTTCTAGTAGAGTTTTGTGGTCCTCTGAGAATTCTCTGAAGGAGGAAATGGGTTGACCTATTTGGTTGCTATGAAGTAAAAACAATCTTGTTTTCATTTTTTTCATGAACATCTGGGTTGCATTTATTTTACATTCTGGAGGTTCTTTAAAACCACAGTTTGATAATATGAGGCTTCATTAAAACAGTCACTATTTAGCTATTTCTATAGTTAATTTAGTGCTGGGGTGGCTGATAGACTTTTTAAAATCTTAAAAAAAAGTTTCCCTTTCTATAAAATGTAACTTTTAAATAACAACCCTTGATTTTAAACCATAAAACGGGATCTAGATATTTTGGGGCGGCAGGGGAAGGGTCGGTCAGCTGGTTTGTTTCTCTGTTGCCCACCGCCATGCAGGCTGGCCTTTGGTAGGGCTGAATTCGAGTCTGTAGCTGCCATTGTGCTTCCCATCACAAATCCATCCTCCCTCCCTTCCTTGCTTGACAACCCTATTTGTGCAGATAATCTGTCCATTGTGAAGCGACCTTATCACCACGAGGAAGTGAATCTTAAATGGTCTAAACCAGGTAAGGTAATCCCGTTTTCCTTTATTGACTGTGTAAGCTAAATCTGGCCAATGAGCTGTGAAGGGCAGTTAGCAGGGCGACTTCTTGGAAGGGTATCTTCCTTCTTGGAAAAATACACAGGGAAGAAACAGTTCCTCTCCTTATGATGGCCTTTGTTGGGCCTGGGTGGGTAGCCAACTTACATTCACGATATCCCTGAAGTCCGTCCAGTTCCAGGCCCCCACGCTGAGGATGATCTGCTGGACCCTTGGTGGAGTTGCTGGGCTTCACCCACTGGGGAGCCCCCCCCCCCGCCCCCACGTCTCCACGTGTCCTGTCCAATGTGACTGTAGATACACCTGTCTTGTTCCAGGGCTGCGGGGTTGTCTGATACTGGCTGGAGCGGTAGGCAGGTTTCATTCTCTTATTTATTAAGAATAAGAATCTCATCTTGGCCATTGAGGGCCAAGAGGAAACCTCTTCTTTCTGCCACACGTGTTCACTGGGTGTATATATTTATCCCTTTAAGAACGGAGCTAGGTTACACTTTCTTTTTGAGATGAACACTTTCTGCTACTTTGAATAAAGCAAAATATATTTTCACATGCTTGTAAATCCATTAACAGTTTCATTTGGCACATCCTTATGACATTTCTTTATTTCTTATCATTTTTAAAAATTTATTTATTTATATATTTATTTTTGCTGCATTCAGTCTTCATTGCTGCACCCGGGGTTTCTCTAGTTGCGGTGAGCGGGGGCTACTCTTCGTTGCGGTGCGTGGGCTTCTCATTGCAGTGGCTTCTCGTTGCAGAGCACGGGCTCTAGGCACGCGGGCTTCAGTAGTTGCAGCACACAGGCTCAGTAGTTGTGGCACTTGGGCCCTAGAGCTCTTGGGCTTCAGTAGCTGTGGCACATGGGCTCAGTAGTTGTGGCTCATGGGCTTAGTTGCTCCACAGCATGTGGGATCTTCCTGGACCAGGGCTTGAACCCGTGTCCCCTGCGTTGGCAGGTGGATTCTTAACCACTGAGCCACCAGGGAGGTCCATGACTACATTTATTTTAACACAGAAATATTTTAGAAAATGCAGTAATCGGAAGTGGCAGGCGTTGGCCATTTAATATTCTGTTAGAAGACAGGACTTCCTTTTAGCTCTTTTCGGAGAGGAAATAAAATGATTAAGCATGTCCTTTTCCAAGTTTCAGTAATTAGATTAAAATTTTTTTGAATTGAGACAGGCAAATGAATTCATTTTTGTTTGTATTAGAGTATGGGAAAATGGGAGGATTTCAGTGACTTTTAAATGTTTGGCCTGTTCACACGATGAGGCTGTATTTCCCGAGTGTGGGAGGACAAGTGACTGCAGACTTTGATTCAGTACGTGATGCCCTCATGAGAGCGAGAACCATCTTGAGGATAAAATGACGCCTTTCATTGCCTGTGTAACAAGAATCTTAACGCTAGATAATTGTTCTTCTGAAGCATTGCGTTTCCCCAGGAATCACAGAGTATCTGCTGTAAATTCCCCAAAGTCACATGTTTCTAAAGCTTAGCCTTTTCATTTAAAATAATGGGTAAGCTGTGTGCTGGTCAGACGGTTACTATGATGTTTTTATTTTGACAAAAGAACATCACATGCCTTCTTCCCTCCTTCCTGTGGGTCAGACTGGTCTTTAGGTGTTAAGAATCTCGCTCACAAGAGGAGTCCGGAGCGCGTGTCGCACGTCCTCCGGCAGCCCTCGTGGTGGTTCTGCCTCACAGATGCCCAGCAGTTTGGACGTGCAGAACATGATTATTTTTTTAACCGGGAAAGAACATAAGCCGAGATATTCCCCCTGGGCTCTGCTGCTATCAGTACTTAGACATTTGGCTTTAGGATTTAAGTCCCTGGTACCTTCGGGCGGCCTCCATCGTTTTCTCCTCCAGCAGAGGGGCAGGGGCGTCTGAAGCCTTTCTTTTCTCATGTCTTCCTGTCCAGTGTTATGATCCTGACAAAGAGCAGACCCTCCCGCGTGTAGAGATGACAAAGACTTCCAGAAGTCTTCTGGCTTCTTCTGCATTTGAAATCTTATCTCCCTTTTCTCTTTGACCTGTGAAAATTCGAGGTAGGGTAAAAAGAATTGCACTCTTGAGAGAAAAGTCTGCACCTGGAAATGTGGTGCAGGCCTGCCCAGCAGTACGGAGTCGGGGGCACACCTTCAGCCCCACTCGGTGACTGGTCGCTGGCCCCAGCTGTCTCCCTACGTCTGGAAGCTCTCTAGTCAACGTGAGCTTGGCTCGGGCGGTTTTAACTTGGTTTTAGCAGTCAAGAGACACATCGGTGACTGGGAATTTCAGGAACAGATTTGACAGGAGAGCCTTTTCCTTAATTAAAGAGTTGTAAATTGACAGTCAGGGCCGGTCCAGCTTTCACTAGTTAGAGATGAAAGGCCAAGCTCAGGTGGTAAAACTAACCTGATCGTCTTCCCCCAGTGCTGGAGAGGGGAGTCTTTTAGTGTAAACCCTTCATTTTATGAGACCGTTTCTGCATGTTTTGTTGAAGCTCTTTTCCCCTAATGTCCCTAAACATGTCCCTGCTGCCCTCCCCGCTCCACTCAGAGACCATTACTTTCATCCATTTACTGGAACTGGGAGCCTCAGGATGGCCCAGCGCTGTGGTGGACAGCCTTCCTTGACCTCGGCCGTGCTTCCTTCTGGCGGGCTGTGTTGGGATGAACCATGCCAGAGAGAACCATGCAGCTACCCCTGCCCAGATAACCTCAGTCCCGTGGGAGTGGAGAGGCCCCCTTCCCCCTTGTGATCTCTGGGAATTACGATTTCAGAATTTTTGCCTGTTTGCTCTATCAGGTCAGCCATCGAAGGATGTTTCAGACAGTTTCCTCAGCTCAAGGCAGAAAATAGTCGGCTGTGATGTTAGTGGTTTGTTCTGAGAATCTGAGACTCTCAGAGAGGTTTGCTTAAACATTTCAACTGGTTATTTGTTGTTGACATATTTTTAAGCAAATATATGCAGCTGTGGTACCTCTAGCCTTGATTGTGTAAATTACTTAATCTCCTAGAGATTAATCTTAATCTCCTAGAGATTAATCTTAATCTCCTAGAGCTTCAATCTTCCCATATGTAAAATGGACATTGAAAAACCCAAGTGAAGTTACTTAATGAAAAATTTATCAAAAATTCCCAATAAACAGCAGGCATTTAAAACCTTTTGTCGTCAACATAGTCAGCCCCTTGCCCACCCTTAGAAGCACAGCAGAGCGAACTGGAAGATGTTTTGTGTTTGGGTTTAGGAATAACTGATGATTGGCAGCATGATTATTGTTTCTTTTCTCCTCCAACTTGGTATTTTGAAAATTTTCAAAACTACAGAAAAGTTGAAATAGTGCAGTGAATACCCATGTATCTTTAACCTAATTGCTAGCATTTTTGCCACATTTGCCTTATCTCTAATATGTACTACTTTTTTTTTTGGCTAACCCGTTTGAAAGTAAGTTACATATAGTATAACACTTTATCCTTAAATACTAAATAGCGTTCATTTCCTAAGGACATTCTCCTACTTAAACACAACCATTACCATACTTAAGAGAACTAATAATAATTCCATACTATCATTTCACATGTAGTCCAAATTCTGCTTTCCCCAATTTGTTCTCAAGATGTCTTTTATAACTATTTTGCTTACCTATCTAGGTTTTCATCAGGGTTTACACCTTGTATTTAGTTATGTCTCCTCAGTCTTAAAAAAATTTTTTTTTTTCCAGTGACTGACTGTTTTAAAGAGTCCAGGCTGGTTGCCTAATATCATTACTTGAATCCTATGGTCTAGATTCCATATATGAACAGAAGAGAGGAGTGCTTTGGTTTCTTTAATGTCATTTTAAAATTATAAATATGTTAAAATCATCTGCTTGATTCAAGGTCAAAGTCCCATTCATTTTTCTTGTTCTTTGGTAAATGTGGATTAGATTGGTGACCAAAAGGAGTTACCAAGCAGCTCAGATGTCAGTGGAGTACGTGCGTGGGCGAACTTGGAACGAATACACAGAGCGGCTGGTTGGGCCTACCCGCATGTGGAGGTGATTAGTTATCTGGCTTAACACAGTAAGGATTTTATTTTAATATTTGGCCATGGGTTTACAGAGAAACGAACTTCAGAACTGGAAAACTTAGTAAGACAAACTATATTTACATAATACAGAAGAGATGCCTTTGCTGCCAGAACCTTGGAGGAAGAGCAGACCTTTCAACTCCCAGGAAGGAGTCCTTTTCTTCTCCCTTCCCTCAGCGCCTTCCTATTGGCTTTAAACGTTTTTGAACTTCAGCTGCAGCTGAGACTAATACAGGATCCAGCTGTAACTTCTTTGTTGTTGTTAGTATATCCGGTGATGGTCATGGCAAGCTCATTGTATGAAAATTCAATAAAGGAAAGGGCAGGGTGGGAAAAAAAATGATACTCTACAGAAGTATTCAAGAACTAGGACCTGATCCAGGAGTCTCCCTTTCAGACCCACCCTGAAGTGTTAGTTCTGTTTGTGACGAGTCCAGTAGGTGTTTTAGTCTCTCCCTTTTAATCATGTTAGGTATACAGCCATGTAACCAGAGAACATGCATGAGGCTGACGTGTTGTTTTCGGGGCGGGGGGGGGGGCAGAAAATAGTACCTGTGAGAACCCAGAGGACTGAGCCCTCCCCTTGTACAACGGGTCAGGGACTCCTCAAAGACCCGTCCGCACTCCTGTGGAGTGAAAAGAGGCGTTCTCTTTGCTTAGGTCTGTTCAGTAGAACTCATAGTTACGCGTTTACCAGAGAGCAAGTAAGTACAGAATCAGCAGTTCAATAAAATTAAACGTCAAATTTGCATGTCTGCTACGAAGTAATTCCTATAAAAGCTTTGTATCTGATCAACTCTGTCTTACAAGGAACAAGTACATATCATCACCCTGTAGCTGAAGATGGATCGTGTGTTTTGAGACAGTTTTTGTGATAAACGTAATTATCATACGACTAGTGATTTTCACATGCTTGTGTATCTTGAACATTTTGTTTTCCTTTTTTTATGTTAAGGAGGTCACATTTCTCAGATTTCTTCTAATTGTAGCCAGACATCCTGTTTGGGGGCAAATCGAGACCAGCGCTGCCTGTGAAGGAATCACGCGGTTCTGTGGTGATCTTCCGGGTTGTTGTTTTTGGATTTGATTTTATGGACAGGTTTCCTTGAAATTTTGTACTCTAGTTTTAGATGATCTCTTTACATTTCTGTGGTTCAGGGCATCAGTAGTAAATATAGTATTTAGCACAGAAATATCGTTGAGTGTCTTAAGGCTGTATGAACTTTATAGGAAAAATAAACCAGTGACACTTCAGTGGATATAAGAGATGGGTACCACTTAACAAATTTAAGGGAGCTTTGAGCTGTTTCTCAGGTCACTGCTGTATCTGTACCAGCAGGACCGATATTTTGAAGAATCCTTACCTGTTTTACACTAGGACACTTCAGTCTCCTGGGTCCCCGCAAGTTACTATTTTCTATCTCCCACTGAAAGCGTTTTCGCGACCCTTCAAGAGACTTCCTGCCAGTCTCCTTTACTTCTCTCCTGTCTCAGTTTTACTCATAGTTTTGGGGTTTTTTTTAAACTTAAGAATAATCTGGTATTTTAAAAAGATTTATAAATGATTGGTTTGCTCCTCTATATAGTATCAGAGACCCTGTTCTCCTGAAGTACCGTTTGATCTAATGAAGGTGTTACAGCAGTGAGCCTGATTTGGTAATAAAGTACCTCTTCTTTTTTTTTTTTGGGGGGGGGGGAATTGAACTATCATTTACATAACAGTATATTCACCCTTTTATTTATTTATTTTAATTTTTTTAGGTTTTGAAAATTTTTTCAAACTTCATTTTTTTCAAATATCCTGCTGATTTTACTTTCCCTTTTTTTTTTTAACGTTTCCTTTTTCTTTAATTGAAGTATAGTTGATTTACAGTGTTGTATGTGTTTCTGGTGTACAGCAAAGTGACTCAGTTATACATATATATATTCTTTTTCATATTCTTTTCCATTACGGTTTATTACAGGATATTGAATATAGTTTCCTGTGCTATATAGTAGGACCTTGTTGTTTATTTTATATATAGTAGTTTGTATCTGCTGATCTCAAACTCTGGATTTATCCGTCTCCACCCCGACCCCCTTCCCCTTTGGTAACAAGTTTGTTTTCTCTGTCTGAATAGTCACCCTTTTAAAGAATACAATTCAGCGGTTTTTAGTATCGTATATTGACAAAGTTGTGCTACCATGACCTAATTTTAGAACATTTCATCACCTCAAAAAGAACCCCATCTCCATTAGCATAATTCTCCTTACTCTGCCCCTGGTAACCACTCATCTACTTTCTGTCTCCGTGGATTTGCCTGTTCTGGACATTTCATGTAAATGGACTCAGGTGCCCTGTGGCCTTTGGTGTCTGGCTTCCTTCTCTGAGCAGGTTCATCCACGTTGTAGCATGATTCCATTTTCCAGGCACATCCACGTCCTGACATGACTCAGTGTAGAGCGCCTGTACTTTTCCTGTGAGTGCAGGGGAGACTTGGGTTGGTTTTGGTGTTGGGAGAGATTTTACTCACCTCTGTCACATGGTTGAATCTGTGGTTTGTATGCCGTCTTGAAGGTTTTTAGGTTTGCCTGTGTTTCTTCTCATTGAGAAAGTTGATGTTTATTTTCAGCCTTTTTACTTGAAGGACAAAATTGAAGCCTTACTGTCATAATACCTCAGTTTATAATGTCTGTACTGTTGTGCATGGTTGCCTCCAGAGCAGAACCATGTCGTCTGTAGAAAATTTTTACTCCGTAGACCAATATATGGGTTCAAGAAACCGAATTTCCCAGGGAGCTGTACTGAACTGTGTTAATAAAAGCAGGGAGAATCTTCTGGTCGGGGATCCAGTGAGGCTTTGCCAGTGTCATCCCAGCGGTGGACACATGAGACCAGACTTGCATCCTCTATTCACCCTGAAATCCCAGCAAACAATAAAAAAGGAAGCGATAGGAAACTCCGAGCAGCAGAGGGACTGGGAAAGGGACCTTTACCAGAGGAGAGTTGTTTTTTTTAACAAACCTTCGGAAGAAACAAGAAATTGGAACCTATAAACAGATAAAAAACAGAATGCAGATTGCGAGTGAGCGGACAGGGCTCCCGGGCAGTCCCCTGAGCTGAGCGAGCATGGACGTGCACGTAGACTCGGGCTGCTGCCGTCCCCGAGGAGCCTCTCCCCTTCTTCTCTCCCTTCTTATTGTTGTTGTTGTTTTTTTGGCCGCCCCACGTGGCTTGTAGGATCTTTGTTCCCTGTCCAGGGATTGAACCCAGGCCCATGGCAGTGAAAGCGCTGAATCCTAACCACTGGACTGCCAGGAAATTCCCACCTCTCCCTTCTTCTTGTTTTGAGGGAGGCAGGTGATAGCATTTTACCATCAGGCAAATATTTCTTTCTGGAGATAGCATTCTCTGGGGGAGAATTAGATCTCCCTGGGTAGGTACCAGCACCCCAAGTGAAGCTTTTTTTTTCTGTCTTATGGGGGCTTTTCAACCTAAAGGTTGCTGCCCTGACTTTTCATCCCAAGTGAAACCTGCCAGGGACAGAACACAGTGAACCTTCCCGTTCAGGACAGAAGTCAGGCGAGAGAAGGTACTTAATCCAGTGCTGGAGGAAGCCACGCAGCTGCATCTCAGTTATAAAAATGTCCAGACAGCAGCAGACTCCAGACAGATGGGGAAAAACTGACAACATGGAAGAGAAAATTTAATACATTTTTATAGCGGGAATAGCTGACCCCCAAAGAGCGTTCAGAAGATAGAAGAACACCTAAAAAAAGGATCCTTGGAGAGTCGAGGGAAGATGTGACTTGAGCACTAGTGTTTGTCTAACTTCTACCTCCCTTGAATCACTAGGTCCTGATGGAAGTGATTGAGGGGAAAAAAAAAAGTGTAAAAAATGAATGGGGAGAATTGGGATCAGGGTGAAGAAATACCAAGTGCTGACTCATGACTCTTTCCCTAGAGCTCAGTGCAGGGATAGGAGAAGTGTAAGAGGACATGCTATCGCCTCTGCTAACTTGGGGGAGAAGAGGGTGAGTGAGGCCACGTGGCTGCAGGCAGCTGGGGTGGGTTGGCTGCCTCGCAGCAGTGGTATTCGGGCAGCTGTACTCGGAGGCCGGAGGACACACGTGGCTGTAAATGCTCAAGACTAGTGGGGCGTCCCCCTCCCCCTGCTCTGCAGCTGTCCTCCCTGGTGCAGTGGGAGCACCCCAACTCTCTGGATCGGAAGCCCTGCCGGGTGGAGAATGATGTACAGAAACTAGGTCACAGAACCAACATGATAGATTCACAGAGAAGCTGGACCACCCATGCATGGGTGATGCAACTTCATGGGCATCAGCCCTTCAGCTTATGGACTTAGATCGGGAAAACCCACCTAACTCAGCATCCTAAGGAGTACCAGACATTGTTTTGGGGGCAAATTGCACCTGAATATCACTGTTCAACGATAAATAAAAACAGCATGTTGCCAAAATAAAATAAGGGAGGGGGATATATGCTTTTTGAGGCAGAGGAAAAGTGTAATTTTGAAGAAGACTAATCATAGAAACTGTAAGTAAATTTCAGGTTGAATCTGCTTTGTGTTGTTTTCTAATAAAATTCAAGGCATACTCTGAAATAAATGATTGAAAGGGGAGATAAGGCAACAGGCAGATAAAGTGAAATGAATGAGCCGAGAGGAAGAAACCGTAATTATCCTAAATGCATTTGCTGGAAGAGCATCATCTCCAATGTAACAAGTTAAATTAGTGCTGTGATCTAAATAAGTTGTTCCTGAAGAAACTACGGAAAGGAGTAGAACAGAAACAGTAATCAGAGATACAATGGAAAAACATATCTTTGAGCTGAAAAAAACAACAGCTGCTTCTGTGTGTTGAAAGGGCTCATTCTGCTAAGATGAAATTAGTGGAAAGAGCAACTGTGTGCTGGTGAAATTTTTAAATTTCAAAGTTAAAATACCTTACAAGCAGCCAGTCAGAAGAGAGAGAGAAAAAAAAAGGCTGCCTAGAAAGAAGGAAAAATCAGGATGATTTTAGGCTTTACTACAACATTGCCACAAGATAGTAGCGCGGAGGCTGAGAGTTTTGTGGCTAAAAGGTTGTAACCAAAAATAAAATAAAAAAATAAAAGGTTGTAACCAAGTTTAATGATTACACTAATTGCTGTTCATCTGTGAAGGCAACAAACATGTTCTCTAAAGGCACAGAAGCCAGGCCTCGCAGCCCGCCTGTGGTTGGAGCTCACCCTGCCTTTGCACTTAAGAATTGAGAGCCAGTTTGTTTCCTTAGTCCTTATTCTTTTTCAGCTACCTGTACCTAATATCCTCCTGACAGACCAGCTGTGAATTTTTCTTGGAAAACAAAACAAAACAAAACTATTTCAGGCCTTCCCTGGTGGCACAGCGGTTGAGAGTCTGCCTGCCGATGCAGGGGACACGGGTTCGTGCCCCGGTCCGGGAAGATCCCACATGCCATGGAGCGGCTGGGCCCGTGAGCCATGGCCGCTGAGCCTGCGCGTCCGGAGCCTGTGCTCCACAACGGGAGAGGCCGCAACAGTGAGAGGCCCGCGTACCGCAAAAACAAACAAACAAAAAAAAACTTTTTCAAAGATAAATTCCAATCCACTAAAAGATTAATTAAAATAACTCAGGAAGGGGGCTTCCCTGGTGGCGCAGTGGTTGAGAGTCCGCCTGCCGATGCAGGGGACACGAGTTCGTGCCCCGGTCCGGGAAGATCCCACATGCCGCGGAGCAGCTGGGCCTGTGAGCCATGGCCGCTGAGCCTGCGCGTCCGGAGCCTGTGCTCCGCAACGGGAGAGGCCACAACAGCGAGAGGCCCGCGTACTGCAAAAAAAAAAAAAAAAAACTCAGGAAGGAGAAAGTTGGGATATAAAATAAAACTGACATTGAATTGAAATCATGTAAACATAAATTTAAGTGTATAATTATAAATTTGGTTACAAATCAGAATTCAAATGTCATAAATCTTGGAAGAGAAGATATGTAATGAAAAGAAAAAACCCCATTAATTCAGTAAAAATGGCAGCAATAATAAAGACGAATCCAAGTAACTCTAACATAAGCCAAGAAGTAGGCGATGGGGGAGACAGGAAGGTTGGGAGAAAGTTAAAGTTCTGCCTTGTCTTGCAAAGGGGGATATCAACTGTTTTATTTCTGATCTTGAAAAATAGAAAAATACAGTTAGCGGTGTGTTTTTTTTTATTTTTTGCGGTTCGCGGGCCTCTCACTGTTGTGGCCTCTCCCGTTGCGGAGCAGAGGCTCCGGACGCGCAGGCTCAGCGGCCATGGCTCACGGGCCCAGCCGCTCCGCGGCATGTGGGATCTTCCTGGACCGGGGCACAAATCCGTGTTCCCTGCATCGGCAGGTGGACTCTCAACCACTGCGCCACCAGTGAAGCCCTAGCGGTGTGGTTTTTGAAAAAATAAAGGTAACCACTAGAAATCTAAAGTTAAATATATATATTCCACATCACTAGAGGGAGAAAAACATAGGTCAGTTTGATCATGGGGTAAGGTCACATCGGATCAAAGGACCATGGTCCGGTTTCATTTTTGTCATTGACTTTTTGAATTTATTTAGAGGAGCATTACCTGCTTCTTTTTGGCCCACATTTGGGAAAATTTTTTAAAAGGAGGGGGTTGGTGGGAGATTTGTCCATTGTGTGAAATGTATTCTTTTAGAAATTTAGATCATCTGTGACTCATCCCCATGATGTTTCGAGATATTTTTGGACAGATCTTTAGGAAGGTCTTGGAGGCAGAAGGGCTTGAGGAAGGGGTGGTGTGGCTGGAGGTGAAGTGAGGAGGGTGTGGCGTGGCAAATGCAATTGAAATGCATTTTAAAATTGCCACTAAGTTGTGTTGAGTTAGATAATTTAATTGTGACTTGTAGATGAGTAGGTTTGGAATTTTGTCTCCCCGAAACCATGTTTCTTCAGGCTGTTTTGTCGCTTAGGTGGCAGTTTTGTATGCTATTGTATCTGTAGAATCCGGCACTACCAGACTTAATCAGCACAAGGTGCACCAGATACAGTGTGATTTCACTGGGCTGCATCAAACATGCAAGTTCAACACAGACTTACTTGCTAGTTCTGGACCACAGGTTTAGAACCTATACACATAGGAATTCTCATAAATTCTATTTTTCACAATAAACACCAAAGAAGAAAAAAATAGGATGTATTTATATTATTGCATGTGGTAATCATCAAGTATATTCCTAACAGGAGAGCATTTCCATTTTGATTAAACTTCAGTGTTAGAATCAAATCTTCTATTTAAAAATGTACATACCCAGGGATGGGAACCATTTTCCACAGACTACCTTCTGACCCCATACCGTTCAAACCTCATTTCTCCTCCACTACCCTCACCACCCTTCTGGTGTTGGGCACTGAGAGACCTGTTCACGGTAAAATACCCCGTCTGCCCGTCCACTGTTGATGGTTTCATCAGGTAAGTCGGTGCAGGGCAGGAAGAGCATTCGTCAAGTCATTGGTCTATTATGCCTCTTTCCTGTAAGGTGATCCGCAGAAGTGACCAAAAGCCGCATGAATATATCCCGCTGAACCCGAACTAAATGTATCCTCAACTCAGCCTCCCCTTTTAAAAAAAAACTTTATTGAAGTACAGTTGATTTACAATGTTGTGTTAATTTCTGCTGTACAGCAAAGTGATTCAGTTATACATATATATATACATTTTATACACACACACACACACATACACACACACACACATTCTTTTTCATCTTCTTTTCCATTCTGGTTTATCACAGGATATTGACCATAGTTCCCTGTGCTCTACAGCAGGACCTTGTCATTTAGCCATTCTGTATACAATAGTTTGCATTTGCTAATCCCATAGCCTCCCCTTACGGATCCCCAATTTTTGCAAATTTATCTGAGAGATAAATTTTCAGACATGGGATTCCAGATCCAAAAGGAAAATGGATTTGAGATGTTGGTGGACGTTACCAGACTTCCCTCCACACCCATTTACTGTTCCTAACTCCCTCCAGCAACGTGGGATGGTGCATAATCCCCACAGCCCCCACAGCAGAGAATGCTGGCCAACTTGGGCATTTTGACAGCCCGATGGGTCAGAAATGGAATCTTAGTTTTCATTTGCTTTCCTCTCATTATGTGCCCATTTATCTTTCGGGTTATTGGCCTTTTCCTTTTCAACTTCTAGAAGATCATTCTTTCTTAGGGGGATTCATTCCCATGAATTGCAAATGTTATCTCCCAATTTGCCATTTCTCTTTTGACTTCGCTTTTATGACTTTCTGTTTGCTTTTTATTTGCTTGTTTTGTTGCCATAAAGAAAATCTTATTTATTTTTTTAATACAATAGCTTCTTTTTTTAAAAAATAGTTTTTTAAAAAATTTATTTTATTTATTGATTTTTGGCTGCGTTGGGTCTTTGTTGCTGTGCTCAGGCTTTCTCTAGTTGCGGCAAGCGGGGGCTACTCTTCGTTGCGGTGTGCACAGGCTTCTCTTTGTGGTGGCTTCTCTTGTTGCGGAGCATGGGCTCTAGGGTGCAGGCTCAGTAGTTGTGGCGCACGGGCTTAGCTGCTCCGCGGCATGTGGGATCTTCCTGGACCAGCGCTCGAACCCGTGTCCCCTGCATTGGCAGGCGGATTCTTAACCACTGTGCCACCAGGGAAGCCCCAGCTTCTTTTTTTTAAATAAATTTATTTACTGGTTTTTTTTGTCTGCGTTGGGTCTTCATTGCAGTGTGCAGGCTTCTCATTGTGGTGGCTTCTCTTGTTGTGGAGCATGGGCTCTAGGCACGCAGGCTTCAGTAGTTGTGGCACATGGGCTCAGTAGTTGTGGGCTTGCGGGCTCTAGAGCTCAGACCCAGTAGTTGTGGCACACGGGCTTAGTTGCTCCGCGGCATGCGGGATCTTCCCGGACCAGGGCTCGAACCCATGTCCCCTGCATTGGCAGGCGGATTCTTGACCACTGCACCACCAGGGGAGTCTCAAATCTTACTTTTTTAATGTAGCCAAATGTATTTTTTTTTCTTGTGCAGCATCTAAATTTTGAGTCATACTTAGAAACGACTTCCCCATTCCAGGATTATAAAAGAATGTTGTCTGTTTTACTTTATAGTTTCCCTTGCTGCATGTAAATCTTTGAACTACTTGGCATTGATTTTGGTGTATGGTGTGAGGTATACATACATACAGCTTTATCTTTTTTTCCCAAAAGACTATTTTGTCCCAACACCATTTATTAAAAAGTTCATCTTTATCTTTCCACCTTGTCATACACTAAATTTCCATCTGATTTGAGTCTTTCTGGACTTACTATTCTGTTCCATTGGTCTATTATGTCAGTACTACACGATTTTCCTTCTTCATATAGGCCATGGTGTTTTAATATTATTTAGGGTTAGGTTCCTCGCCCCTTCTCACTTTTCTTCCTTTTCAGAGTTTTCCTGGCCCTTTTTGTTTGCTTGTTTTTCCTCGTGATCTTTATTTATTTATTTAAAAATTAATTTAATTTTGTTTTTGGCTGCATTGGGTCTTCGTTACTGCATGCGGGCTTTCTCTAGTTGTGGTGAGTGGCGGGGGCTACTTTTCGTTGCGGTGCATGGGCTTCTCATTGCTGTGGCTTCTCTTGTTGCAGTGCGCGGGCTCAGTAGTTGTGGCATGCAGGCTTCAGTAGTTGTGGCTCGTGGGCTCTAGAGCACAGGCTCAGTAGTTGTGGCGCATGGGCTTATTAGTTGCTGCGCGGCATGTGGGATCTTCCCGGGCCAGGGCTCAAACCCGTGTCCCCTGTATTGGCAGGTGGATTCTTAACTGCTGTGCCACCAGGGAAGCCCCCTCATGATCTTTATAATCCGCCTGTCTACAACAGAGAATAAACAGCCGCCACTTTGAGATGGCATTAGATTTATAGATGACCTTGGGGGGTATGACATCTTTCTGATGTTGCATCTTTATATCCAAGAACATGGTGTGTCTTCTCGCTCAAGTCTGTTAGGTCATTCAGGAATGTGTTCAAGTTTTCCTTCTACTTACGTAAGTTTTATACATTAATTAAATTTATTTCCCGATACTTGATGTTTTATTGCTGTTGTAATTGAGGTGTTCTTTCCATTTTATTTCCATTTTATTATCTAACTAGTTATTGTTTGGATTTATGAAAGCTGTTGATTTCTGTATATTTTGTATCTCACTAGCTTACCAAATTACTGGTTTTAGAAATGTAGCTTGTTGGTTGGTTCTCTTGGATTCTCTACTTACACAGTCATTTCTTTGGCAAGTGATAATTTTATCTCCTCCTTTTTAGTTTTTATTCTTCTGATTTTAGTCTCTTGGCCTTTTGCATTGGCCCTGAGTTCTGTTTTGAAAAATGTTCATTTTGAGCCACTAGTGAGCCCTCCATATGGAGGCATAAGTTTGAAGCTTAAGAGAGAGTTACTAGGGCTGGGAATCACATTTGCAAGTCATTAACTGAAGATGGTAGTTCAAACACTGGGACCCTGTGTGTTTGCCAAAGGCGAAAGTGCAGTGGGGAAAGGGGACAGAGCTGGAGACAACAGTGGCAACATGCGGGCGGTGATGGCCAGAAACCACAGAGAGCAGAAAGGAAGGGCTGGCTTTCTTTTTTTCGCCCCCCCCCCCCCTTAAATAGACTTTATTTCTAGAGGAGTTTTAGGTTCACAGCAAAGTTGAGCAGAAATTTCAGAGGTTTTCCATGTACCTGCTGCCCTACCCCCACCCCGCCTTCCTGTGGGCAGCCCCCAGGGAGTGGTACACCTGTTACGGAGATGCCCCTACCAAGAGCTGTCAGTATCACCCAGAGTCCCCAGTTTATGTTAGGGCTCACTCTGGGTGTTGGGCATTCTGTGGTTTGGACGAATGTGTAAGGATGTGTATGCATCAGAGTATCATACAGAACAGTTTCACAAAAGGCTAAGTTTGCTTTTGCTCACTCCACATGCGCACCCATACTGTAGGTTATTTGCATTGTGCCGTGGTTTGTATTTCTGTACTAATCATACCACTTTCTTTAGTCTTTATTGAACTTCATCTTATTTGTTAGCAGTCATTTCTTTAATCTTTCAATATCTTTTCCTCATTCCTTTTATTCTATTTAGAAGAGAAGTAAAGAAGTTCCTTTAGTGGAAATTGTTCAAACACTTACCTGCAGGGAGGAATTGTGCTTGAATGGGAGCCTGAGGGTTGTTCCTTTGGGTGACAGATGAAGCAATTAAATAGATATTAAGATTCACAGTGTTTTTTCTGATTTTCATGGACCGGAACTTAAAAAGCAATTCTTAAAAAAAAAAATACACTGGCTCTTAAAATATTAATAGTTCATTCTTCTGTTTGGAACAAGTTCTGTAGTCATTTTCCTAGGTTTGAATGATAACCAACCGCAGAGGATACTTGATAGAGTAGGAAGGTTGTCTAAGATGTTGAAAATGTATTTTCTCCTATTAGAATGTTTGAATGAGTGAGAACCTTGGTTCTTTGCCCATAGCTGACCCTGTACTCATTGCTCAGCATCTCAGCCAAGTTGATGTGTGAGCCCGCTTTCTAGCAATACAGGATGAATACAGCCATGTGTGTAGCGACGTCTTATGTTCTCTCTCGGGTTTGTTACTCTTGCCATCCCTGGAAGCAGGCTTAGACTTTTCGTAGACGAAATAAAGATAAACTTATAAGTAGCCAGATTCCTGTGTACTGCTTAGACACATAAGTGGAACTTTCTAATTGGTATAAACTCCTGTGGGAATCAAAGTTACGTTTTTTTAAATAGAAATTGGAGAACCAGGTAGGTGAGAGGTGGGTGCTGCTTCTTAGTAACTGATTTCATCAATGTGGTGATTTGTTGTCTGAGCCTTTATGGGTGGAGATGGGTGCCGTCCTCTGAAAAGCAGAATCCCGGGGTTCTGTGGCACCTGCGCCTCCCGTCCCTGACAGGCCACCCTGTCCCAGGCTAAACTCACGTGAATTGAGACAGTGCGTGTCTGACCAAGGGTGTTGGCTGCCGAGTGGTGGCCACTGATCAGCTCCTGCCCTGCAGCCAGCTCCTTTGATCTGCAGTATTCTGGGCTGCTTCTCAACAAGGGTACCTCCGCTTAGATACGAGCCTTCTCTTCTCTGAGCAGTGGAGTGAGGAAATAGGCACACCACCCCCACCCCCACCCCCACCCCCGCCAAGAAAAAGTCAGAAGCCGATCCAGGCCTGTTGACTATTGACATTGAGGCAATTGTTTTATTGATTTAGCTGTCTTTCATATGAAGAGTTGTAGCTTTATTCATTTGTATGAAAGAGAAGCAGGCCTTCTGTTCTAGAACATTAATTGGGAAATCTGGGGGCTTCCCTGGTGGTGCAGTGGTTAAGAATCCGCCTGCCAAGGCAGGGGACACGAGTTCGAGCCCTGGTCCGGGAAGATCCCACATGCCGCGGAGCAGCCAAGCCTGTGCTTCACAACTCCTGAGCCTGCGCTCTAGACCCGTGAGCCACAACTACTGGGCCCTCGTGCCACAACTACTGAAGCCTGTGTGCCTAGAGCCCATGCTCCGCAGCAAGAGAAGCCACTGCGATGAGAAGCCTGCGCACCACAACGAAGAGTAGCCCCTGCTCACTGCCGCTAGAGAAAGCCCACGCGCAGCAACGAAGACCCAACACAGCCAAAAATAAATAAATAAAATAAATTGTAAAAAAATTTTTTTAAAAATTGGGAAATCTGGAAGTTTCAATAATCTCTTTGAAACAGTGTGTAGCAGGTGGGTATAAGTACACTTCTGGAGACTGGGGGCGGAAAGTTAATCATAAGAAATGATTATTGGCTGTTAATACGTTCTGCAGGGTTTCTAAACCCCTTCTGTGTCTACGTGGTGCAGTTTGCTCAGATTGCAAAGTTGTCTTCCTGCTTGAGGCTGTTATCCTGGAGTCGTTAGTTACAGAGAGAACCCAGGTGGCCTGGGAGGGGTGTTATGTGTGGTTTCCTCGACTGGCGGGGTTGGTCTCAATTTTAAGTGGCAGCCAATCCTGTCTATACAGACATTCCAGATTTCTTTAAACAGTGGTGGATTTGTGTCTACTGACTTGTACTGATTTTCCTTAACTATTTTTAAAAATTAATTAACTTTCTAATAATGGGAGGCCCTGCTCTTTTGGTGGAGTCGAGTTGTGGAGAAGAGACCAGGGATCCCCGAACTTGAATGGGGCTTCTCTGCCTGGCGGCTTCACAGTGTGCTCGACTTCATAGGTGAGGAACCTGTGGAAGTTGGTAGCGGGACCCTGCCAGCTGTTGTGTGGTGTCCAGTTTTCGTTGGGAATAATATGTGTTAGGTGAGCATCGTGTATGAGGAGGAGCCTGGCGGGGGGAGGTTGTGGGGGGACGCGGAGTCCAGGACCAGAGCTGGTGGCATCGCGGGCCACGCCGCGGAGGGCCTTAGGGAGGAGCAGTTCTGGTCACAGGGACCAGGGCGGACCTCGTGGAACGAGCGGTGACCGAGCCCGGGAGGACCAGCAGGCGGTCCACGGCTGGGGTGGGCCCTCCTGCAAGGAGGACAGGCATGCGCACGATGGCGGGGAAGCGCAGTGTGCTCCGGGCAGCGAGCCGAGGCTACGGGCCGGGCGGGAGGAGAGGCTGGAAGCATCTCTGAGGACCAGAGAAGAGGCACTTACATGGCGCAAGGGAGGCTCTGGTTCCCGTGCCGAGTAGGTGGGGAAGAACCGTCCATGACTGAACAACCTTCTCCACCAGCTTGGTCCATGCCCCTTATCTTTCCAACAAATCACTCCAGCCCTCTTGTTACTGAGGGCTAGGAAGTCCACCGTCTCCTTCAGGATGACCCTTCTTGACCTAGGACTTGTCCTGCAGACCTCCGGGGATTCCTTGGTCGGGCCGTGAGCCCGGAGAGCTGGGGGAGTCGCAGCTCTGTTTGCTGGCGCTGAATACGCAGCTGCTCCTCCCCGAGCACAGCTGCTTGGCGGGGTCACTGGGTCCCCAGGGGCTTCTATCTTAAGTACAAGTTGTGCTGAAACCAGCACCCTCCTTGAGCATCCGGGCCTTGGTTTTGAGCCCGAGTCACCCTTTCTTGGTGTCCTCGCTTGCCAGCTGACCTGGGATGCCCAGTGTGTCAGGCTGCCTGGGAACTTCTCTAACAGGAGGGAACGAGGGCATCTCTCCTTTGCCTCCAAGAGGCTCCTTGGCCCAGATGCAGATTGGACCAGTGGAGTTTGAATTACTGCAAAGGAAACCTTGGTCAGGACCCGGAAGGTGCTTTTATTCTTTTTCCAGGGCAGTGGGTGCCTATACTCATCTGATAATTGCATCCTCGGGAGGGCTGACTCACAGACGTCTCCTGTTGACAGAGCAGCTCTGCAGCGGCTCCAGAACACGGGAAGGTCGGCCCCACCAGGCTCCTGCAGCACGTGGTCAAAGTTACTGAGTACAGCTCTGCCGGTAGGGTGGTAACTCTGTGAACAGCTCTGTGATTTAGAAAGATAACTGTGCAGCGTCAAGTTTGGACCAGTGATAAGGTCTTGAGATAGGGTACAGACTGGGACTAGAGGTGAAGAGACAGATTTACTGTCTTAAACAAAACAAAAACTTGTTACTGAGGTAGAGTTGACAGGATTTGTTGACCTCTTGGATGTAGGTCAAAGATAACTCAAAGCTTGTCTAACACGATTCCTAGTAAAAAGACTTGAATCCAGGCATGGAACAGGACAAACAGAACGTGCAGAGTTCAGCATGATGGGTTCGTTTTTGGACACAGTGATATTTCTATATGACATCCTATGAGGCTGTCTGGCAGGCAGTTGAATATACTGGAGTGACCAACACCTAGGTGATGTTTGACATTGTGAAAGCACTGAGATATCAGGAGAAGTGTAGGATGTGTAGAGTGAGGAAAGTGGGTGCCTGAGGGATGAATATTTAGGGAGAAGCCCTACTTAAGGAGCTTGAGAAGAAAAGAATCCTGGGATGCCAGGAAGCTGAGGTAGAAAGAGGAGTAAGAGTGGAGGTAGTGGGAGAGCGGTTTCGAGTGACCAAAGGAAATCATTGGAAAGACACAGGGGAAGTTACAGAGCCTGCGGGAAGTCTAGAGAGCCCCGCCCAGAAAACTGAGCACTGCCAAAGGAAGCCGGGCCGTCAGAGCCTGGTTAGGGTGCCGTCTGACTACTGCTGCAGCTGCACCACTGGGTCCTGTTTGCTGCTGGCACTGGCCAGGCCATTTCCAGATTGTCCGTTTCTTGACCACAGTCTGTGAGTCAGAGCCCTGGCCAGAAGTAGCTCGCGGAGCAGGCTCCCGGCCCCAGGGCTCCGTGGATTGCACGATGGCAGGTGGCCCCTCACGTCAGGACAGGAGAGTCAGCAGGCACTGCGCTCTTGGTGGTCTTAGCAGGAGCAGGGGGATAGCAGTTGGGAGAATAACTGGCAGGCGGGAGGCAAGAGAGCCCCGTGTCCCCAGGCCATGCAGTCAGAGCCGGGGGTGCTTGATCCCTGGAGGCCTCTGGCCTCTCCTGCAGCCACGACTCCCCAGGGCCTGCCTGCAGGGCCTGCCTGCGTCTGCTGGCGTTTTCCCAAGGTGGGAGAACTGATTTGCCTCCTGGTTTGTTTTAATTGTCAGGAATGTGCTTATGTCTGGGTTGGACTAAAGGGTGGTTGAGCTTATCCGGGATTGGGCTTGGCAGAGGGTCTGGTAGAAGGGCTAGAAAGTAAGGAAAGTATTAGAAAGGTGCATCTCTGGGCTGACTGGGAGGAAGTGAAACCTTGAGGGTGTGGAGAGACCAGGAGACAAGGCAAGTTTAAAGACTGGGGTGCAGGTGGGGGTGCAAAAGCGGAGCACCCAGCTTGTCCCGGTTAGGATCAGAGAACTTGGGGCGAGAGAATCTGGAAGAGGGCCTTGTTCTGAGGCTTTTCAGGACAGCAGTGAGGTATCCTCAAAGAGTTTGTGAATGGGGGAAGTTAATTCCTATCCTGGGGTTACAGACTGTAAAATCAATACCATCTCCTCCTCAGAGGGACACAGGTGGCTGCCTGACCAGTAAAACAGAGGCGAGGATGGGATGTGTCCTTGAAGGAGCAGAGGCAGAGCCGGCCTGCTGGCCTCTGGGCGTCCAGTTCGGTGGAGACTCCGTCCTGAACGTGAAGATGCATGCAGCAGGCGCTAGCAGTGGGCTCGGGTGTTCGTGCGGTGTCCCTGTGGAGGCATGGGGGCATCTGGTCAGGATACTGATGCCCTTAAACAGCCTCCCTTCTGGTTTGATTGCTTGGGCACACAGCAGTTTTCCATTTCCTCCCCACTTTGGGAATGATGTGGCGATCGTGTTAATTTCTAGTATCTCTCTGTCCCCTGGGATAGGTTCCTATTTATCTCCGAAGTGATCAGTATGCATTGAAAGCAATGCAGTTGTATTTCTTATTGCACATGGATAATTGGACATGCTGATTTGAGACATAAATTTCTCAAGTGTGACTGATGTAATTGAGGACCTGAGAGATGGGTCACTCCTGGCAGGTAATAAACAAATCCGGCTTCTGGGCCTGCAGAGGCCCTCCGTGGTGAGCATCTCTGGGTGAGGCTCCTCAGGAGAGGTGCTGGCCCTGCCTCCCTGCAGAACGCTGTCGCGCTGTCACATGAGCCGTGAGCAAGTTTCTCACTTACTGCAGAGCCCTTGGATCCCTGCTCAGGCGGGGCCCCTTGCCTGGAACACACTTACCCTTGACCCTGCTCTTCATCTGGTTCCATCCTACTCAGCCTCAGGGTCACCTCCTCACCCTGCCCTAATCCTCAATCTAAAGTTCCTATTGTTCTCTCTTTTCCCTCTTAGAACTTACTGTTATTATTATTGTGATGATGATGGTGATGGTGATGATGATGTGCGTGTGTGGGGTGGGTTATGCTGCCTTGCCTTACGGGACAGAAAGCAGAAGCCGGGCGGAGGCCCTGTGGTCTTGTTCACGTGCGTGGCCCTGCTGCAGCCACAGTCCCTGCTCCGGGCAGGCGTGGAGTAGTATTCGCTAAATGAATGAAAGCCCTGGGTGTGGTGGGTACAGTTGGGAGGGAAAAGGCCTAGAGAGGACCCCAAGGGGTGAGGGGAAACCCTGCTGAAGGTTGTGAGAGCAGCTGTCTGTGAACCGTGGCGTGCCACGCGCGACCTGCTCAGCCGCGGGGTGATGTCTTATTTTAAGACGCAAATAGCATTATCCATTTTCTTTTTTCTGATTGTGAAGGTACAAACTCCTAAAAATTTTCAGAAAATTACAAAGAGGAGAATGAAAGTCATCTATAATCCTGCCATTTTCACCATTTTGGTTTGTGTAACTTGACTTTTCTGTGAGTGAGTATATAT
This sequence comes from Delphinus delphis, assembly GCF_949987515.2. NCBI lineage: Eukaryota > Metazoa > Chordata > Mammalia > Artiodactyla > Delphinidae > Delphinus > Delphinus delphis. Next base: position 83,266,089 of record NC_082697.1, on the reverse strand, counting down.
ATTTTTCAAAACACGAACACAGTTGTATGTACTTATGGTTTCCTACCCAGCTCTTCTTATTTAATTATGTTGTAGACATCCTTCCATGTCAGCGAGATCCACGTTGTCATTGATTGGCTGTGTGGTATTGTCGTTGGAATGCAAGCCTGTCTCCTGTTGTGAACACTTAGATTACATCGGGGTTTTTTCCCATGTAAATTGCACTGAGATGAACATTCTTCAGATTGTAATTTCAGTCCTCCAAGCCGGAACTTTGCTTGAGTCTGGTGGCTGATAGAGTAGAATGCAAATTGGGATTCCAAGTGTTTATTTTTGACTGTTTCTGTCTCCTTGGGGTTTGCATTAGTCATTTGATGCCCTCCACAGGATCCAAAAATCTCCCCAAAAGTTCCTCTTTCCCTGCCTAGTAGAATGGGGATAGACAGGTAGTTTTTAGCTTTAGGTGCCTGAGGCTCTGCTTTAAGGAGGAGAAACTCCTTGTAAGTTGCTAGCTGAAGGATGTTAACAGTTATTAATAGAATCACAGTTAACAGCAGCAGCAGTACCTAATGTTCAGTTGTTAATTGTCCACCAGGTGCCAGAGTGTTTGGAGTAGTAGCTCCTGGGTGGTTCTCACAGCAGTCCTTGAGATTGGTGCTATCAGCCCCATTGTACAGATGAGGAAACTGAGACCTAACCAGATGAAATAACTTGAACGAGGCTTGTGAGGATGGAGTTGAGCTGTGGACCCCCCGGTCGCGTGTTCCTGGGGTCTGCCTTGGCGACCACGCGCTCTCCACTCTGTGTGCGTCTCAGGAAAATGAGCGCACCTGGCGGTAGCGAGCTAGTTTCCTTATAAGGTTAAAGAGGCACCATGTTTTTAAGAAGAGAAGCAGAAATGTGTTAACATTTGGGGGAAACGTATTTAAAGCGAAGACGTGACTGCTTTTATTTATTTGGCTGCAGATTGTAGCGGTTGGGAGAGGTGAGTCGGTCGGGGGTCTGCTGCCCCGGCCGCCTTTAACGACTGCGTGTTTCCTCCTTGGATCTCCCTCTTCACTTTCTTTGGCTCAGTCAAGTTTTACCTCCTGTTCCTCTGGTCTGTGCTGTTACTGGACAGCTGTTAAACATCTGTTGCTCTCTGCTCTGAGGACGCGTGGTGGGTGTGTGTACACAGTGGCTCTGATCCTGTTGGTGTCGGCGCCGGGAGCCTTCAGAACGAAGGGTCTCTCGCGGCCCTGTGCAGCGTCTTCTCCTAGTCACCGCAGTCTTAAAAGCTGCCAGTTGCCAATAAAGATGTCTAACAAAATTAAGAGACCTTTTCCCATCACAGGAATAAAGGAAAAGAAAAAGATAAGACAAAGTGGAAGGAGGAAGTCTCCTACTAAAAAGGGAGATTTTTAAAAATCATTCTTAAAAATACGGTGCTCTCAAGTGTGAGGGAATCCTCTTGCGGATCTGGGCAGTGGGAGGGGTGTTGGAGTGGGAGGACGCGTCTCAGCGGGGGGGAAACAGCCCAGATTTGCAGAAGATGAAATGTAACGTTGAGCAGGGCTTGGACGCAGATAAGAAGTTCTTTTGCCTCCTCGACTTGCTTTAAAACCGTTCATTTTTTATTTTTAAGGTCATTTGGGGGGAGGCTCTTTGCTCCCAGCCTGGCTCTTTCAGTGTGGCCTGACCCCTGAGTCCTACCCTCCCACACAACTTGAGAACTTGATTTCTTTGCTCACAAAGACTTCTTTCCAACCCCTCTCTTCCCCGCAAAATACTCCGTATTTGGTGCTGAGTATTCTGCACAGAGCATGGCTAGAGGGCCTGTTAAGTATGTCCTTCTGTCCTGTGGACATGGAAAAGTATGAGCTTTAAAGCAAATGTATATAAAAAGGAAATGTTCTCTAAGCCAGGGACACACGGTTTTCCCTTTATGAAAGTGCTGAGTGATGTGGTCTATTCAACATGCCTCTTTGAAACCGGAAAGAAGGTGATCAGTGGCGGTTTGAGATAGTGAAAGGGAACGGAACATCGAGAACACGGCTCCTTAGACCGTTCTTCTGCGAGCCTTGGCTTACAGAGTTAAACACTTAAACAAGGATGTAAAATAAGGGAGAGCGTCACATTTTCACATTCACATTCATTGTTAAATGTTTTTTTTTTTAAATAGGAGACTCTGAGTCAGAGTGAGCCTGAGCAATGGTCTGGTTGTTGAAATTTACCCCACCTACCACATTTCCATGATTAAAGAAACAGACCTGCAGCAAATCAGAGGCTCTCATTCTCCAAAAAGTTGAGTTTTTAAACGCTGGTTCAGCTGAGGTCCTGTAAGTTTGCTTGTTCACATTCACGGTGGAATTTTCTGCTGGAGGAATCATAATAACATTTTCAGGAACATTTTCAATAAAGTTTATGAGATGAGGTGGTCTTGGAAGATACACAAAGAATCTAACAGCCCATTTGGGTGGAGAACTACAGATTTGCTAATTACTGAAAACTTAGTTGATGTGAATGCTGCTTCCCTTTGGGAGCCCCGTGAATTGGAGGCAGCTGTCCGTGACGGCGGGGCCCCCGCGCCTTGGCCCGTCTTTGTTGGGAAGACTTCCAGGTCTGATGAGTGTTACAGGTTTCTGCCAGAGATCCTTTGCTGAGGTTGAGAAATCTTCTATTCTTAGTTTACTGCATTTTTTTTTTTTTAATCACGAAGGGCTGTTGAATTTTAGCAAATGCTGTTTTTCCGTCTGAGACGGTCGTGTGTTTTTCATTAGGAGCCTTTCTGTACTATTCGACTTTTTTTTTTTTTTTTCTATTCGACTTTTTTAAAAAACCATTTGCACATAGTACATCCACTCACCCGAGGCTTAGAACTCCTTTAAAACACTAACTTTGCAGCCATGTTACTGCATGTGTTTTCCCTTGAATTTGATTTCTCCTTCCGTCTGTACTGTCTGCTTTCCATTTTGAGGTTATTTCAGCATTTCTAGGCTATTAGTGATTTCTTCTTTCTTCAGAAGCCTCTCCTGTCATTTCATGGGTTTAGAGGAGGGAGAGCACACGCCCCTGGGCCAGGCCTGCCCTTTGACCGAGTCTTGGGGACTTTGAAAAGCCAGCCCTCCTCGCCCAAGTTCTGCTGTGCTGTCAACTTCCTGAAGCCGTTGAGATGTCCTGTCACTTTACTCTGAGACCCTGACTGTGAATCGGGGCTCGGAATTGCATTACAGAACCTGACAACTCAGGCTGAAATTTCAGGAGATGATTAGAAGGTTCATAGGACCTTAGCGACAGAGTAGCTGGAAGAATCTCTGGGCTTTTCAGCCCAGACTGCCAACCTCACCTTCCCTCCTGGACTGAGAGATAAAAACCACATGGATTCCGCCTGATTTGCGTGCTTTGCCCTAAAATAGCCCTCCCCCACCTCACGTTAAATTCCTCAAGTGTTCCATTATACCTTTTAGATGTTTGTGAATGGGAAGCGGAGTGCCAGGTGTTGTACAGCTGTGTTCAGTCTGCTCAAGACTGAGCCGTGGAGCAGGCTTCCTGGCAAGGATGAGGAAGTCTCTACACTGCTTTCCAGGGGAGGGTGGTGGGGACTGTTGTTTGAGGGGTGGGTGTGCAGAGGGTATGGAAGGGACCTGTTCGGTCTTCCAGCTGAAAGTGGGAGCCAAGCATGGATACGTTGCTGCCTTTTTAAAAATACACCCTTTTGGACTTCCCTGGTGGTGCAGTGGTCGAGAATCCTCCTGCCAGTGCAGGGGACACGGGTTCGAGCCCTGGTCCGGGAAGATCCCACGTGCCGCGGAGCAACTAAGCCCGTGTGCCACAACTACTGAGCCCTTGAGCCACAACTACTGAAGCCCGCGCGCCTAGAGCCCGTGCTCCGCAACAAGAGAAGCCACCGCATTGAGAAGCCCATGCACCGCAACAAAGAGTAGCCCCTGCTCGCCGCAACTAGAGGAAGCCTGTGCGCAGCAACAAAGACCCAACACAGCCAAAAATAAATAAATACAATAAATAAATTTATTAAAAAGAACCCTCTCTACTAACAACATTGTAAAGCAACTGTACTCCACCTTTTGGCTGTTGTAAACAGTGCTCAAAGGACATTCATGTACAACTATTTTAAATACCTGTTCTAAGTTCTTCTGGGTATATACCTAGTGGAATTGCTTGGTCTTATAGTAATTCTGTGTTCAACTTTTTGAGAAACCTCTAAAATGTTCTCCAGAGTGACTAAACCATTTTACATTCCCACCAGCAATGTATGAAGGTTCCAATTTCTCCACGTCCTTGCCAACACTTGTTACTATACTTAAAAAATATTTCTTGGGCTTCCCTTGTGGTGCAGTGGTTAAGAGTCCACCTGCCAATGCAGGGGACATGGGTTCGAGCCCTGGTCCGGGAAGATCCCACATGCCGCGGAGCAACTAAGCCCGTGCGCCACAACTACTGAGCTTGCACTCTAGAGCCCGTGAGCCACAACTACTGAGCCCGCGTGCCACAACTACTGAAGCCTGCGTGCCTAGAGCCCATGCTCCGCAAGGAGAGAAGCCACTGCAATGAGAATCCCACGTACCGCAACAAAGAGTATCCCCTGCTCACCACAACTAGAGAAGGCCCGCGCGCAGCAACAAAGACCCAACGCATCCATAAATAAGTAAATCAATTAATTTAAAAAATTTCTTATAGCCATCCTACTTGGTATGAAGTACCATCTCATTGTGGTTTTTGGTTTGCATTTCCTAATGACTAATGATGTTGAGCATCTTTCCATGTGCTTTTGGGTATTTGTATGTCTTTGGAGAAATGTCTATTCAGGTCCTTTGTATTTCTTAATTGGGTTGTTTGTCTTTGAGTTATAAGAGTTCTTTATGTATTCCGGATACTAGACCCTTATTAGGTATATGGTTTACAAATATTTTCTCCCATTCTGTAGGTTGTCTTTTCGCTTTCTTGATAATGTCTTTTGATGCACAAAAGTTTTTATTTGATAAAGTCCAATTTATCTTTTTTCTTTTAGCTGTGAAAGCTAAAGATATAGTAGTGTAAAACAACATTAACACACTTTGGGTTTTGTGATCTAAGTACGGGGAGCTTGAAAATTGGGTTAAATTTAAGCATTTGAAATTAAGTGGATGCGTGAAAGCTAGTCATTCTTTCTCTATTAGAATTACTATTTTTTAAAAAATTATTTTATTATTTTTATTTTTGGCTGTGTTGGGTCTTTGTTGCTGCATGCGGGCTTTCTCTAGTTGCAGCGAGCGGGGGCTACTCTTCGTTGCGGTGCATGGGCTTCCCATTTTGGTGGCTTCTCGTTGCGGAGCGCGGGCTCTAGGTGTATGGGCTTCAGTAGTTGCGGCACACAGGCTCAGTAGTTGTGGCTCGCAGGCTCTAGAGCACAGGCTCAGTAGTTGTGGCGCACGGGCTTAGTTGCTCCACGGCATGTGGGATTTTCCCAGACCAGGGCTCGAACCCATGTCCCCTGCATTGACAGGCGGATTCTTAACCACTGCGCCACCAGGCATGCCCCTAGATTAGTTTTTGCTTTAATGAGTGCAGTGCAGTCTTTCTCTTGGGAGTGAGTTTTTTTTTTTTGGGGGGGGAGTGAGTTTTGATGTAAAATAAGCTAAGAAAGACTGAGATAAATTGTGACTTAAGAAACTTAGTTTTGATACAAAAGGTATGTCTTGGTCCTGTGATGTAAGATTTAATTTTGTTTTTATTGATTATCATATCTTTACAAAGTTTTTTAAAAAGGGTAGAATGGTGTTTTATAAAGTGCTAGTTTGTGTGGTCAGGAGAAGTGATACAGTGAGGTGCTAATTATTATAAGAAAGTAAGCGACACTAAAGACGGAGCAAGCCACACCAGTGTGACCTGGTTCCCAAGCTGCCCGGGCCATCAAAGTCTGTAATGTTAGTATCATCCCATTAAAAATTCTTAGAAGTTCTGTTTCTCTTTCTGTGTCTGTGTGTACGTATGTGTCTGTATCCTGGGAGGATGAATCTGGAATGTTAACTGTGGTTATCTCTGTGTGGGGGGTTGTAGCTGCTTTTTCTTTTGCTTATCATTTGCTTTTTCTGCATGAACATGTGTCTGCTTTTAGTATGGTAGAAAGATTTAAAAGGTGAGTGAATGGGGGTAGAGTTGTTAATCAATGAGAATTATTTGTGTGGAAACTGAAAAGACAGTATTTGCCCCATTCACAGGTTTGCATGATTTGACTGCTGTTGTCACACACATTGTCTGTTCTTGAAATCCTGGAGAATTAATTTGTGTATAAATACCTAATCTCCATGTAAGTGGAGAAGTGAAATACCCTTACTCACTTTTTCTTGCTTTCAGTAGAGCCTGCCGGCAAATGTTCAGTCCCTGTTGAATAAATTACTGATTCACCGACTGTTTTGAACAGGCCAACCAAAGTGTTGTGTAGAACTACTTTATAAAATGTTCTTTTGTCATATTAGCTGTGTTGTCAAACAAAAATTAAGCATCACCCAAAAATCTGGAACATTTCTTTGTTATAATGAATTATAATGGTAGACAACGAAGTGGTTCAGGTGAAGAGCACTGCACAGTAACTTTTGTCCGGGCTGCTGCTTCCCTAGCTGTTAAAATGTTAACGAATCCTCCAGGTGGGCGGGTGTCACCGCTGAAGCAGGTGAGGAAAGCCAGGCTCCTGCCTCTTGTAGCACAGAGACGATGGTTCTGTGTTCCCTGCTCGTTTCCACCTGGTGGCACATCTTTAGAATAAGTGAGCCCTGACGTTCAGTCAGTGATGATGGACCTTGACAGTTGTGTCCTTGAAAGTCTGGCTGGTGTTTCGTTAGCGCTCTGATCCCACCCCATTCAGAGACTGTGATGAGCACTGGCAGGGGGGCTGCCATTCTCTGCTCTTGAGCCAAAGGCTCTTCTCGGACCCCCTGCCAGTTTTCCCTGAGATGGCTCGCAGGACCATGTAACTGGAGATCAGGGCTGTAACCAGTTCCTTCTGTCCTGTCACAAGGGTATGGAAAAACACCTGTTTTTTTCCCCTTAGGTGATGTGACTTAAAAAAACTTTGAATTTTGAACTAATTATAAATTCACAGAAAGTTGCAAAGAGAGGTCTTCCTTGCTCTTCACCCATCCCTTCTCATTGGTTACGTCTCATGTAACTGTAATATGAAAATCAGGAAGTTGGCATTGGTACGATGTGTGTATAGGTCTGTGTCATCTTAACACTTGTGTGGATTGATGTAACCACTACTGCAATCAAGATACAGAACCACAAAGATCTTTATCTTTCTCCTGTTACCCCTTGGTAGTCATACCTACTGTTCACCCCCAACCATTCTTAACCCCAGGCAGTGGCTATCTGTTTTCCATGTCTATAATATTGTTATTTCAAAAGTGTTATGTAAATGAAATCATACAGTATGTAACCTTTCGAGATTGCCTTTTTTACCCCACTCAGCATAATGCTCTTAAGATCCATCTGAGTTGTGTGTATCAATAGTTAGTTCATTCGTATTTATTGCTGAGTCGTATTCCATGGTATGCATGTACCAAGTTTATCTCTTTACCTATTGTAGGACACTGGTTGTTTCTAGTTTTTAGATATTATAAGTAAAACTGCTGTGAACATTTGTGTACAGGTTTTTGTGTGGCCATAGCTTTCATTTCTTGGGGTAAATGTCCAGGAGTGATATTGCTGGGTCATACGGTAAGTGTGGATTGTAAGAAATTGGCAAACTGTTTTCCAGGGGGCTGTAACAAGTTACATTCCCACCAGATTCTCTGCATCCTCACTGGCCTTTGGTATTGTCACTGTTTTAAATTATAGCTGTTTTAATAGGTGTGATGCGTTATTCTAATGACTAATGATGTTGAATATCTTTTCATGTGCTTATTTGCTGTTTATCCTCTTCAGTGAAATGTTTCTTCTTGTGTTTCGCCTATTTTCTAATTGGATTGTTTGCTTTTTACTGTTGAATTTTGGGAGTCCTTTGTAAATTCTAGATAAGAGTCCCTAATCAGACATGTGGCTTATTTTCTCCCAGTCTGTAGCTTACTTTTTATCCTCTTATCAGAGCAAAAGTTGTTAGTTATGATGAAGTTCAGCTTATTGTTTTTTTTCCTTTATGGTTATTGCTTTTGTTGTCATGTCTAAGAACTCTTTTTGAAGCCCTAGCTCCCAAAGCTTTTCTCTTACGTTGTCTTCTGAAAGTTTTATAGTTTTACACTTGATAGTTAAATCTGTGATCCGTTTTGAGTTTTTTTTTTTTTTTTTTTGTGGTACGCGGGTCTCTCACTGCTGTGGCCTCTCCCGTTGTGGAGCACGGGCTCAGCGGCCATGGCTCATGGGCCCAGCCGCTCCGCGGCATGTGGGATCCTCCCGGACTGGGGCACGAACCTGTGTCCCCTGCATTGGCAGGCGGACGCTCAACCACTGCGCCACCAGGGAAGCCCCTTGAGTTAATTTTTATATAAAATGTAAAGTGTAGGTCGTCTCCTTATTTTGCCTATGAATATCCAGTTATTCCAGCACCGTTTATCGAAAAGACTATTATCCTCTATTGAATTGCTGTTGTACCTTTGTCAAAAATCAGTTGGCCTGGCCTTCCCTGGTGGCATAGTGGTTAAGAATCCGCCAGCCGATGCAGGGGACACGGGTTCGATCCCTGGTCCAGGAAGATCCCACATGCTGCGGAGCAACAAAGCCTGTGCGCCACAACTACTGAGCCTGCACTCTAGAGCCTGCGAGCCACAACAACTGAGCCCGTGTGCCACAACTACTGAAGCCCATGCACCTAGAGCCCGTGCCCCGCAACAGGAGAAGCCACTGCAGTGAGAAGCCCGTGCACTGCAACAAAGAGTAGCCCTGCTTGCCTTAGCTAGGGAAAGACTGCGTGCAGCAATGAAGACCCACAAAATAAATGAATAAAATAAATAAATTTATTTAAAAAAATCAGTTGGCTGCATGGAGTGTGGGCTCTTTGGAGTTTTCTATTCTGAGTGATTCCTCCGACTTAAGCCTTTCTCAGAATAGTTCTAGTTATTCTAATATTCCTTTGATTTGCCATATAAATTTTAGAATAATCTTTGCTATATACATACATTTACAAAAATTTTGCTGGGATTTTGATAGGAATTACATTAAACTGGTTTATCAGTTTGAGGAGAAATGGCATCTTTACTGTGGTGAGTCTTCCAGTCCATGAACACGGTATATCTCCATTTATTTAGATTTTTCATTTCATTAGTTTTTTGTAGCTTTCAGCATATAAGGTCCTGTATGTGTTTTGTTAGACTTACACCCAAGTGTTTTGTTTTGAGTGCTGGTGTTACATTTTAAACTTTGGTTTCTGCGTGTTCACTGCTAGTACATAGAAACATGATTTTTATATGTTCTTGTATCCTGCAGTTTTGTTGAACTCATTTAACGTTTTAGGAGGTTTTTTAGGATTTTCTTTGTAGGTTATCTTGTAATCTGCAAATAGGGACACTTATTTCTTCCTTGAGATCTCTGTATAACAATTTTCAGATCAATATTCATGAGAGATATTGGTTAGTAATTTACTCTTTTTGTACTGTCTTTGTCTCATCTTGGTATTAGGATAATACTAGCTGCATAAAATGAAATGAGAAGTGGTCCCTCTTCTTTTTTCTGGGAGAGATTATGTAGAATTGGTGTTAATTCTTCTTTAAACGTTTGGTAGAATTCTCCAGTGAAACAATGTGTACCTGGCCATTTCTTTTTGGGGGAGTTTTAAGTTACAGATTCAGTTTCCTTAATTGTTATACGTTCTTCAAATTATGTATTTCATTTTGGGTGAGTGGTAGTAGTTTTTGCTCTTTAGGGAATTGGTGCGTGTTATCTTAGTTGTTTGCAGTATTTATCTTCTCTCTCTCTCTCTCTCTCTCTATATATATATCACTATCCTATATATATCCTATCCTGTATGTCACTATCATCTGCAAGGGCTGATATCCCCTGTTTCATTCCTCATATTGGTAATTTGTCTTTTCTCTTTTTATCTTGTTAGAGGATAGCTCGTTTTCTTTTTAAAGAACCAACTTTTTGTTTCATTGATATTTCTCTGTTGTCTTTCTGAAATTCAGGTGGAAGCTACAAATGTTTGGACTGTTCATCATTGTTTTCAATTTCATTGATTCTGCTCTTTATTTTTTCCTTCTTTCTGCTTGCTTTAGGTTTATTTTACTCTTCTTTTTTAAAGTTTTTTGAGATGGGAACTTAGATTGTTGATTTGATACATTTCCCCTTCTAAACATTTTAGTGCTATAAATTTCCCTCTCAGAACTGCTTTAGTGATGCCCCACGAATTTTGATGTGTTGTATTTTCATTTTCACGCAGTTCAATGTGCGTTTATGAATTTCCCTTGGGATTTTGCATTTATCCCATGGATTAATTGGAAGTGTGTTTATTAGTTTTTTGGTATTGGGAGACTTTCCAGCTATATTTCTGTTACTGACTTCTAATTTGACTCCCCTGTGGTCAGAGAACACATTGTGTATGATTTCACATCTTTTAAATTTATTGAGGTATATTTCATGCACCAAGGTATGGTCTATCATAGTATTTGTCTGTTTTAACTTAATTCTTGTTAGATTAGGTCCTAGATTTCTTTTGCGGGAGGGCATCATTCAGCCTATCAAAGATTCATATCTATCTCACACGCAAAATATGTTCATCACGTCCCCAAATCTCCTTAAGTCTCAGCCTATTACATTGTCAAATCAAAGTAAGAAAGTCTCATCTAAACATCATCAGCTCAGAAATCCCATATCTCAACCAGGTGTGGGTGGGACTCTGGGTCTGATCCATCCTGAGGTAAAATTCTTCTCCATCTGTGCCTCAAGTTAGAAAACAAGTTGTCTGTTCCCCAAATCCAGTGGTGGGACAGGCAAAGGATAGCAGTTACAGACATTCCCATTCTAAAAAGGAGGGGAGAGAGAGAGAGAAGGGAAGGAAAGAAGCAGTCACTGCTCCCCAGCAATTTCAGAACCCAACCAAGCAAGGTCATTGGGTGTCAGGGCCTGGGAATAATCCTCTGTGGCTCAAGGCTCTGGTCCTCACAGTGATCTTTCCTTTTTCTTGAGGTTAGTTAGCATGTTTGCAACTGAGTAGTTTTACCAGCCAGTTTTCCTGTCTGTAGAATTTTGGGTGTCTGACAGCTTTATTTCATTTCATCCTCTCTTGTCTTTTTCATACCAAGCAGGCCGTGTTTCTGCTAGTATAACGTTCTCAGAAACCTGTGGGTCTCTATCTGTTTCATGGGATTCACTCCATTAGACAAGAGGGTCCCCCATAGATCTTTCCTGTATAACCCCATTTCTATCCCCCGCTTCTGCCGAGATGGTTGGAGGGATTAATGAGTGGCAGGCTTGTCAGAGAATTTTCTGTGTGAGGGAATATTGTGTTCTTCAATTTCTTCCAGAGCATTTGCAAGGCATTAGCCAGCCACACCTTGGCTTTCTCTTTAGAGCGCGTGTTCCTTACAGTGAATGTCCTGATTTTATTATCTTTTACAATCTGGATGAGATGAGATTTTCTCACATCATCACGTCTTGGTTCCTTTTTGTGTAACAGTTTTTCCTTCAACTTATCTCTTTCCTCTTGCATTTTACTGTAAGCAGCAAGAAACCAGGCTGCACCTTTAACTCAGTTAAATGTCCAACATCGAGACGAAGACCCTCCACCAGCAAAAAGGTTACGACTCACCGAAGGCTCAGATGATGGTTAGCGTTTTTTAGCAATAAAGTGTTTTTTAATGAAGGTATGTACATTTTTTAAAGACATAATGTTATTGCACACTTAATAAATTGCAGTGTAGCGAAAAACATAACTTTTGTATGAACTGAGAAAACAATTCGTGTGACTTGCTTTATTATGATACTGGCTTTATTGCAGTGGTCTGGAACTGAACTTGCAGTATATCTCCGAGGTCTGTCTGTATTCCAAGATTCCTTTGTTTATCTTTTTTTTTTTTTTTTTTCCCCAGCTGCGCCTTTCGGCTTGTGGGATCTTAGTTTCCCGACCAGGGATTGAACCCGTGCCCTCACAGTGAAAGCCCCTGCCAGGGAACTCCCTGTTTATCTTTTTTTTTTTTTTTTTTTTTTTTTTTTTTGCAGTACGTGGGCCTCTCCCGTTGCAGAGCACAGGCTCTGGACGCCCAGGTTCAGCGGCCATGGCTCATGGGCCCAGCCGCCCCGCGGCACGTGGGATCTTCCCGGACCAGGGCACGAACCCACGTCCCCTGCATCAGCAGGCGGACTCTCAACCACTGCGCCACCAGGGAAGCCCTATCATTTGTTTTTAAAGAACTTCCTTTAGCCATTCTTTTAGGGTAGGTTTGCTGGTAACAAATTCTTAGTTTTACTTCATCTTAGAATGTCTTAATTTTTCTTTTGTTCTTGAAGGATAATTTCACCAGATATAGAATTCAGGGTTGATATAATAGTTTAAAAAAAATTTTTCCCCTTCATTTGAAAAATGTTGGGTTTCTTCCTCTGCCTACTGTGGTTTCTATGAGGAATCCAGTCATTTGAATTGTTTCTCTCCTGTAGGTAAGGTGTCATCTTCTCTGGCTGATAAAAAAACCTTTTTTCTCTTTCAAAAGCATATGATGGCAACTATACGCAAATAAAAATTAAAAAAAAAAATAACAGAAAAACAAAAGCATATGATGTGTTTTGGCACAGGTCTCTGGATTTATCCTTTAGAGTGTGCTCAGCTTCTTGAATTTTATAGGTTTGTTTTTTCACAGATGGGGGAAGTTTTCAGTCATTACAAAAAAAAGCACTCTTGCATCCCGCCTGCCTTGTCCTCATTTGTTTCAGGGGAATTCTCTGTGTCCTTTCTGACTATCCAATGTCCCTGTCACCTGTGGAGCAGCTTCTCCTCTTGGCCCGTTGGGGTTCAGGCAACAATTGAGAACAACTTGCTGGTCACGCACATCTCTCTGGGACTTTTTTGACTCCAGTGCCCCCTGTTGGGAAGTGATGTCTAAAATCCTGTCATTAAGCTTTCAAAATACTCAAAAGTAACAGGCATAATTCCCCTCAAAGGGATAAGGGGTGTCCCATCCCATCCTCTTCACGCACAAAATAACTGTAGTTTTGTGTAGGGTGGGTTTTGTTTAAACTCTTGTCCATTTTTATTTACCACGAGAACCTTACTCTTTGGTCCAAAGCTGATTAAAATCAGGCTAAGAACGTGGTATCGTCTCTGTACTAACAGTGTGACTTGGCAGCCCCTCGCCTGGGGTGGTGAAGAGACTCGCACAGCCTTTCACAGGGAGGCTGTCAGCATTGGCCCTTAAATCATTTTGTTTTATGAGTGGTAATTTTATGTTACTGTAGGAAATTTTACAAACCTCGCGCATCCTACAGAAAAGAGGGAAACAATAGATCTTACAGGTTCTACTTGTTTCTTAAATCAGCAAGTTATCCTTGCTCCATATTTGTTAATCTTTTACTTCTTTCTTATGATTTTTGTCAGGCGTGCCCAGTTTTTTTAGCTTCTAAGGTCACACCCAGGCCATGGAGGGCTGTGGCCCTGTTAGGTGCTAGCCGCCAGGGGAATTCCAGGGCTGAAAATACATGCTTGTTTTTGAGATTACACCAGTTTGTGTGGTTTTGAAGAGCCAGATATCGTGTAGGTTATTTGGGAATACTTAGTAATATTTGAGGAGAAAATAAGAGTTCTTCTTTTTTGTAAAGCGTTCCTTATACAGGAAATTAAAGATAATTTAAAATGGTTTAGACATCTGTAGAGTTCTCTAATGAGGCTTCTGAAGTTTTTTTTTAATGTTTCAGATTTTCAAAAAAATTTCAACATTTTATTATGAAAAATTTCAAGTATAGAGAAAGTTAAAGAATTAATTATACAGTGGCTGTGCAGAAGCCCACCTCCTAGAGTCTGCCATTAACCTCTTGCTGTGTGCTTTACCCCAGGTGTATCCATTTATCCATCTCTCATCCATCAGTCCCTCTTATTTTATAGGCATTTTAGAGTTGTAGGTATCTCAACACTTCACTCCTTTGGCAGGTTGTTTTCTTATTTATATGGTCCAAGATGGACCCTCCAGAAACCTGGAATCAAAACACCTGTCTTCTAGAAGTTCTAGTTACTGCCACAGGGTGAGGTGAGTCTGCCCTCTGTCCCTTCTGCCAAGAAGAGCTCCCTCCAAATTCGTGTCTGTGCAGCTCAGATTTACCTCTCCTCAGTGCTGGGCCATCCTGATAAGCTCTTGCTTTGCTGGCTTCTAAGGAACAGTGTTTATCTTCTGCTGGGCATGATCCTGAATTAACTAAGGGATCTGGGAAGAGGGGACAAGACTGTGTACTCGGGGTCCCAAGAAGAGAACAAGTCACACTTAGGAGCAGTACCTTGTAGACTGTGGGCTTCCAGGCCCCCGGGTTGAGGGCCAAGGAGGTTTTTTTTTTTTTTTTTTTTTTGGATTGAGCAATTAAAGACAGTGGCAGAAAAAGGTAGGGACATTGTACCAGGATTGAGGCTATAATGAAAAGAGTGGGATCAGACTGCCTCATTGTGTAGAATGCTGGCAGTAGTGTCATTAAAGCCCTTGGTGTGAACATTACTTGATCATGGAAATGTACAAAATCATGGAAATCTTATTAAAATGCTCTGGGAGGCTTCCCCCCCCCCCCCCCAAGCTTTTCTGCACCGCATGACAGTGGATGATGCTGGAACGTATTTTCAGGAATCCACCAAGACCATGAAAGTGTACAAACTACTTTTTTGAATTGCAAAGAATTAACAAATAAGCAAACAACTCTCATCCCTGGAGTAACTTTTGTGAAAACCCTGTGTTCCGAACACTAAGATAATTCAAATATTCTTGAGCACCTACTGTGTGCTAGTCATAGCTCTTGGTGCTGGGAATTCAGTGGTGAACAAGATAGGCAAGAAACTTATCCCTGGGAGTTGACATTCTTGTAGGAGGAGACTAACAAATCAGTGAGATGATAATATGAACACACAGTACTTGTATGTACGACAGGCTGCTGAAGTGCTTAATATTGTCCCTATTAAAGAGGAGAAAAGCGTGCAGAGAAATTGCAACCCCTGTGCACCGTTAGTGGGCATGTAAAGTGGTACAGCTGCTGTGGAAAACAGTATGGAGGTTCTTAAAAAAAAAAAAAAAAAATGATCCAGCAGTTCCATTTCTGGGTGTATATCCAAAAGAGTAGAAAACAAGACTCAAACACATGTTTGTAGCCTCATGTTCACTGCAGTATTATTCATGATAGTCAAGGGGTAGAAGCAACCCAAATGTCCATCGACAGGAGACTGGATAAAGAAAATATAGTATATTCGTACGTAAAACTGTCACATGCTACAACGTGGATGGACCTTGAGGACAAGTGAAATGAACCAGTCACAAAAAGGACAAACATTGTATGATTCTTGTTGTAAGTAGTATCTAAAGTAGTCAAATTCATAGAAGCAAACTCTGAGTGGTGCAACCCGGGGCTGGAGGAGGGGAATTAGGGAGTTAGGGCTCAGCGGGTACAGAGTTCTGGTTTTACATAGAGGAAAAAGTTCTGGAATGTGAATATACTTAATACCCCTGAACTGTACATTTTAAAATGGTGAAGATGGTAAATTTTATGTTTTTGTTTTGGTTTTTTTTGCGGTATGCGGGCCTCTCACTGTTGTGGCCTCTCCCGTTGCGGAGCACAGGCTCCAGACGTGCAGGCTCAGCGGCCATGGCTCACGGGCCCAGCCGCTCCGCGGCATGTGGGATCTTCCCGGACCGGGGCAGGAACCCGCGTCCCCTGCATCGGCAGGCGGACTCCCAACCACTGTGCCACGAGGGAAGCCCAATTTTATGTTTCTTTTTAAGCCACAATTAAAAATTTTTAGAAGAGTGAAGCGCGGGAGTCCAGAATCACAAGGTAAAATGCAGGAGCTGCGCCCGGCCGTGTGGCCGCAGAGCACCTGCGTCCAGTCACTGTGCCGACTGCTTCCTACACCCCGATGCTGCTGGGTGCCTAGGAAAACTGAGACAGTGGAGTCTTACAGGAAGTGTCGTGCAGGGAGCCCGGGGTCCTTCAGGCCACGGGGAAGGCCGCGTTTGCGCTGACGTCCAAAAGCGAGACAAGGAGCCAGCAGAGGAGCTGTACCGGGCGGCGTCCACTGGGGAGGGCGCTGCACCGCGGGCCCGGGTGAGGAGGCTGCGTTCTGTGCTGAGGGCCACGGGGAGCTCTCTGTGTTTTGAGCAGGGATGGGCTTCGTTTAGCGCGCACTTCCAAAACTACAGCTGGAAAGGAAGTTGAGAAGAAATTCTAGGCTCTTTGGCCATTTTGTAATCTATCATCAGACTGAAGACTTGGCTGGAGATAGTCTGACTTCAAGATCTATAAGATTAAATCATTGTCCTGCACTTTTTTTTTTTGCGGGGGAGGCTGTTCAAACGTATTTAAGTGGGATGAATCTACCAAGCAAGGCAGTCTAGCAAGGAAAGCACTGATGCCCATCCATTTCTTTTTGAAAGATACATAGTTTAAGATATACCTTGGCAGGAGAAATGCTGCTTTCCTTTTAAGCCTGGGGGCCGCTGCTCAAGGTGATGTCCGTTATTCATCAGAACTAGTGAAATGAATTGGAAAGAAGATGGACATATGCATTGAGGGTTTCTTTTGGGGACATGCTTACTGATGCGGATTTTATGCATTTTTAGCCAGAACTCACCTATGGCTTCAGCAAACTGGTTATAAGAACGTTCTTATCTCCCCAACTTAATGAAGCTTTCAAAGGCAAAGTTTTTGACAGTAATTTAAATGAAAAGAATCACATCTGATCTTAAACTTTAGGTGACGTGTTTCTGACATCGTAGTTGAAAATCTCATTTGAAATCTGATAAGGAGCCTCTTTCATCTTCTCTCTGATCTTCAAGAAGAACTTGTTGGAAGTCAGGGCTGATTCAATTGCCGGAGTTGACTTTCACAAAATTGTTTAAGAAAATTATTTAGAAGCTTTGGATGTCATTATCTCTTTTTAGAAACATTATTAATAGATGTATTTTTTAGAGTTTTAGATTTACATAAAAAAAAAACCTGAGCCGACAGTACAGAGTTCCCATATGGTCCCCTCCACATCTGGTTTCCCTGTTCCTCACATCTTACTTTGGTGTGGTATGTTTGTTACAGTTGATGAACCAGGGTTGATAAATTGCTGTTACCTAAAGTCCATAGTGTACAGTAGGGTCCACTCTTTGTGCTGTATAGTTCTATGAGTTTTGACAAATGCATGACGACATGTATCCACTGTTAGGGTATCATACAGAATAGATTCGCTGCCCTGAAAACCGCCTGTGTTCACCCATTCATCCCTCCCGTCGTTCCCCTGAACCCCTGGCAACCACTAATCCTTTGACTATCTCCATAGTTTCAGAAGTTACGTGCGGCTGGAATTACACAGTGTGTGGCCTTTTCAGACTGGCTTCTGTCACTTATTAATGTGCATTTCAGGTTCCTCCGTGTCTTTTCACGGCTTGATCCTCATTTCTTTTTAACGCTGAGTAATATTCCATTGTCTGTTGTGCCACAATTTATGTTCACCTGCTGAAGGACATCTTAGTTGCTTCCAGTTTGGGGCAGTTTTTTGTTTTGTTTTGTTTTGGGCCATGCCCCGCGGCTTGCGGGATCCTAGTTCCACAGCCAGGGATCAAACCTTCCCCCCAAGCACTGAAAGTGCAGAGCCCTAACCACTGGACCGCCAGGCTACTCCCTGGAGCAATTATGAATAAAGGTACTGTAAGCATTCGTGTGCAAGTTTTCATGTGGACAGAGGTTTTCAACTCAGTTGGGTGAATTCCTGGGAGTGTGATTGCTGGATTGTATATTGCAAGGTGGTGTTTAGCTTTATGAGGAACTGCCGATCTGTCTTCACACGATTTTTATGCCTGTGTATTTGTGAAGCTGTTCCCACTCTATCCTCCACCCCCCATCACAACTTCTGCCTGGGAAAAAAATCAGTTAAACAGGCTTGATGTCAAAAGTTGTTTTGCTTTTTCAGTTATCCACGGTAGAAATAGAAAGTCTCATTGTTCATTATTAGTTGTTCATGATTGAGGTAAAAACATGTCTCTTTCAAGATCTTTAAATGCTTCTTGCTTTGATTTAAGGTGTAATATTTATCTTTAAATTTCAAGCAACATTCAAGAAGAGCATTAAATTTGGATTAGCTTTTTGTAGTAATGCAGACATAGATAATATCCTATTACAGGTGAGGAAACTGAGGCACAGAGAGGTTAGGTAAGTTGCTTAAGGTCACACAGCTAGTAAGTGGCAGAGACAAGCTTTGAGACAAGCAGTCTGACTGCAGGACTTAGGCTTCTAACCACTGTGTCATGTTGCCTCTCTAATGTATTGCGTTCATGATTTGTGTGAAGGACTTAGCTGTGCATAGCTACATTTTAGCAATGTTCAACAAAATCATTTGGGAAGCTTGTTAAAGTTCAGAGTCCTTGGCCTCCTACCCGGAGGTTCTGATTTGATAGGCATAGGCTGTGGCCTTGGAACCCTATTTTAGACAAGTGATGCTGACGGAGAAGTCCTGTGGACTGTGTTGTTTAGGAACAGGTTGTCGACAGTGAGCTGGAGTCATTGATTCAGATCATTGTCAACACTGTTGATGAGGAGTCCGGAGAGCTGGTTGAGTTCTTGGCTCTCCCGTGTGCTCTTGCTGGATGGATCCAGGGGATAATCGCCCTTCACCACTGCTTTCAGTAAGACACGCGCCACTGCGGAAGTCCTCCTGTTGCTTACTGGTGGTTGGCTGCATCACCCACCAGGAAGAGCGACAGTTGTGGGTTGGCAAGTTGGTCATCAAGAGGATGTTTATATACGAGTGCAGACTCACTTGGGGAGGGGGTGCTGCCCCATGTGAGTGTGAAGACAAAGCGGTTATTTAAAAAACTGGCAGTGACTGCTTTCATTCTTAGTTTATTGCTGACTTGATCGTCTCTCTGTTGTGCGATGATTCTTAACTCCTACCCAGGGATAGATGTGATCACCGGAGGGTGAGGGAGACTTTGGAGTAACAGCAGTCATGACAAAGGTTTTGTCTTCTAGAGCAGTTAGCAATGATTTTTATCTACTCTAAAAACCATTGTGAATTAAGAGATGTTACCCCGTTATAAAGTAAGCATATGCTTCACAGCTCCTCTGCCGCTGGTTCTAAGATGCACAGTTTAACCTCTCTGAAACTGGAATGCGCCTTACAGTCTGGCATCATAAAATTAAATTTGGTAGCCTTAGTGCTTTTTCTTAACAGGACACAAAAGAATGGCGTCCTTAATAATGGATGGATTTTCAATTTTCTGAAATAAGTTATTCTGTACAGGCAAACCTTGGAGACGTCCCAGATTCAGCTCCGGACCACTGCAGTAAAGCGAGTCACATTGTGTGTATTGGTTTCCCAGTGCATATAAGTTACGTTTACACTGTACTGCAGTCTATTCAGTGTGCAGTAGCGTTATTACGTCTAAAAAAGCAATGTGCGGGCTTCCCTGGTGGCGAATTGGTTAAGAATCCACCTGCCAATGCAGGGGACATGGGTTTAAGCCCTGTTCCGGGAAGATCCCAAATGCCGCGGAGCAGCTAAGCCCGCGAGCCACAGCTACTGAGCCCACGTGCCACAACTACTGAAGCCTGCGCGCCTAGAGCCCGTGCTCTGCAACAAGAGAAGCCACTGCAATGAGAAGCATATGCTCCGCAACGAAGAGTAGCCCCCTCTCGCTGCAACTAGAGAAGGCCTGCGTGCAGCAACGAAGACACAACACAGCCAAAAATAAAATAAATAAATTTTTTAAAAACCCAAAAAAACCAATGTGCATACCTCAGTGAAAAAGTACTTCATTGCTAAAAAATAACATCTGACAATTCAGGGTTGCCACAAACCTTTAATTTGTTTTTGTTTTTGTTTTTAAAGGCAATATCTGTGAAGCACAATGGAGTAAAGTGCAATAAAGATGAGGTCTGCTCTAAAAAGAAAAAAAAATTCCCCTTTCCCTGTGTCCCTTATCATGCCGCAGTGGCTTCTTGCCCTTTACTTGGTGTTTTGAGTTTTAGAGCTACAGAATGTGAGGCAGAGGTGGCAGTGAGGCCGTCTGACTCATCTTTTTGTACCTCAGACCAGTCTGTCCTGACGTCCTCCTAGGTGGGCGAGCATCGGTTTCTGTTAGTGTGTGGCAGGCTCTTAGAATCCTCTTTTAATGTCTTTTCAAGGAAGTTCTTCCTTCTCCCTGGAGGGTTATAAGGGATCACTTACCCCGAAGTAGACTTTCAGGGGCAGTAAATACAGTGCCCCGACATTAAGTGCACACAGAACTCGGGCTGTTTTACTTGGATAAGCACACATGCTTGTGTAACTACCACCCAGATCAAAATACAGAACATTTGCCGGCCCCCAGAAGGCCCTCTTGTCTGACTTCTCACGCAGCACCTTTCCCCCCACCCCAGCTTAACCCCTCTTCTGGTTTCTGTTACCACAGATTTGTTTTGTCTGTTCTTGGCCTGTTCTGAACGTTTCCTATAGATGGAACCATGCAGTGTGTGGTCTTCTGTGGCTGGATGGGCATAGCATGTCCACATATCAGTGCTTCAGTCCTTTTTCTGGCTGAGTAATATTCCATCGTGTGGCTATATCCCACTTCGTTTAATCATTCATCACTCGGTGGACATTTGGGTTGCTTCTGCTTCTTGACTGTTGTGACTGATGCTGCTGTGAACACCCATGCACCAGTTTTTGTGTGGACATATGTATTCAGTTTTCTTGGGTAAACACCTGGGAGGAGGGGACTCACTGGATTACATGCTGACTTAGTGTTGAACCTTTTGAGGAACTGCCAGACTTTTGCCAGAGGGGCTGCACTTCATTGCATTTTTAAAATGAATTTCTTTTCTGTTATT
This sequence comes from Delphinus delphis, assembly GCF_949987515.2. NCBI lineage: Eukaryota > Metazoa > Chordata > Mammalia > Artiodactyla > Delphinidae > Delphinus > Delphinus delphis. Next base: position 83,245,176 of record NC_082697.1, on the reverse strand, counting down.
TTCTCCTTTGGGTTTTAACTATTATTTTTCTAATTTTTTTAAGGTGAATGCTTTGCTTATTTTCAGCTTAATTCTTTCCTAAAATAAGCATTCTAGGCTGTGAGTTTCTGAGGATTGTTTTAGCTGGAGCAGACAAGTATTGATACGCAGTTTGTCATCATCGTCTTCTCAGAATTTTCACATTTACATTATATCTTCTTTGACCAAGGGGTAATTTAGAATTGTGTTCCTTGATTTCCAAACAAAGGGGTTTTTCTAATCACTGTTTTGTTATTGATTTCTAACGTAATTATTCTCAGAGATTCTCAGAGATAATTATGCTCAGAGAACGTGGTCTTCATGATAGCATTGTTTCCATAAGAGTTCCACGGGAGACACACGAAACTGGCTGTGTCTGGGGCAGGAAGGGATAAAGTAATAGGGAATTGGGGTGCTGGACACAGCCCTGGAATGACTAGGGGACTGGGCTCTGGCCTGGTCTCCAGAATTGAGTCACTGATGGAGCTCCTCATAGGCGACCCCTGGAATCGTTGAGATCCACGTGTATCTCCAGCGAGGAAGGGGTCCACAAGCCTGGATCCAGAAGGCGCTCTACGGCAGCACCGCCTCGACTCCTAGGAGCCTGGAGAATGAGCGCAAGAAGGCTGTTGAAGGAAATCCTCTGCTTCCGCATCCTCGCTGGCCAGCCAAGAAGCATTCTCTAAGAAAAGGCAGGGCGAGGACCCCTGCTTCACTTCCCTCTGTGGAGTCCTGGGTGGTGCATCCGTGGGTAGAGCCTAATTCATCCTCACAAGTCTAAACGTAAGAGAGTTCGGTGGTGTAATTTTGAGCTTTCGGTGGAGCAAAGCCAATCCATTGTATCCACCACACTGGTCCCGTGAGAGTTAGTAAGACTTTGTTGATGGACGGTATACAGTCGGTTTGCATAAATGTTCCCCATGCCCCCGAAAAGAATGCATTTTGCACAGCTGCTGGGGGGGGCAGTGATCTGATTGAATCTGTGTCTCCACCAGTTGTAAGGTGCGTCATTATTTTATGTTCCATTAAGGGAAAAAGAAGCTGTCAGTTAAACCAGACTTAATGATTTCTTCTCACTTAGAATTTTCTTACTTATACTGATGGGAAGAGTTCTTTAAACGTCTTTAAGCATTGATTTCTAAACAACGTTACTAACTGTCCATACATATAGAAGGTAAGATATGAGCAAAATAAGTTGGTTAAGGTACACCTTAAAGCCTAGGACCAGAGCCTCGTTCTCTGCACAGAGCAGGCGTTTGCGTTTTTGTCAGAAGCAGTACAAACAGCAGTGCTGTCCTCTCTGCTGCTCAAGGCGCAGGCGCACAGCACTTCTAAAGGGCCCTCCTGTATCGTCCGGGAGGGGCGGGGTTCGAATTCTGCAGGTTTTCACACTGAGACTTTATTGATCTTACTAGAGGGTACCAATGCAAGGTTTGAAGCAATAGTCAGCCTCTTATTTCTTTATGAAATGGTTCTTAAATTGTGTTTTTAGCAGAACCATCAAGGAGTAGCAAGCACTTCAGTAGTGCCCCTGGCAGTCGTAAACGTATTCACAGATATGAAGCCATTGACCTCTGTATGTCACATTAGGTTTCAGAGACGTAAAGACGCACCTCTTAAAATTGATGAAGCATATTATGTCTACTAGTTCAGCTTGTTAATTGTATTAGTCAAATCTATAGCTTTTTCTTTTTTTTTTTTTGCCTTTAGGAGGAGTCCATTTTTACGTGTACCCTGTCAATTTTTGCTTTATACGTTTTGAAGCTATTGTGTTAATTGCATATATGTTCAGACTTGTTAATTTTGTGATTAATGGAACGATGTCAGTATCTAGTGACTTTAGTCTGTTTTGCCTGTGTTCATGTCACGGGACCAGTTTTCCTTTGGTATATCACTCCCTACCCTTCTGCCTTCAATTGTTATGTGTTCTTATATTTTAAATAAGCCTTGGGACTTCCCTGGTGGCACAGTGGTTAAGAATCCACCTCCCAGGGGGCTTCCCTGGTGGCGCAGTGGTTGGGAGTCCGCCTGCCGATGCAGGGGACATGGGTTCGTGCCCTGGTCTGGGAGGATCCCGCGTGCCGTGCGGCGGCTGGGCCCGTGAGCCATGGCCGCTGGGCCTGCGCGTCCAGAGCCTGTGCTCCGCGGCGGGAGAGGCCACAGCGGTGAGAGGCCCGTGTACCGCAAAAAAAAAAAAAAAAGAATCCACCTCCCAATGCAGGGGACACGGGTTCAAGTCCTGGTCTGGGAAGATCCCACATGCCACGGAGCAACTAAGCCCGTGCGCCACAACTACTGAGCCTGCACTCTAGAGCGAGCCACAGCTACCGAGCCTGTGCACCACAACTACTGAAGCCCGCGCACCTAGAGCCTGTGCTCCGCAACGAGAGAAGCCACTGCAATGAGAATCCCACGCACCGCAGCAAAGAGTAGCCCCCGCTCGCCACAGCTAGAGAAAGCCCGCGTGCAGCAACGAAGACCCAGCACACCCCAAAATAAATAAGCCTCTTGTATCTAGAAAAATGGTACAGGTGAACTTTTTTTGCAGAGTAGAAATAGAGTCACAGATGTAGAGAACAAAATTATGGTTACCAAGGTGGGTGGGATGAATTTGGAGATTGGGATTGACATATATACACTACTGTATATAAAATAGATAACTAATGAGAGCTTACTGTATAGCACAGGGAACTCTATTCAGTGCTCTGTGGTGACCTAAATGGGAAGGGAATCTAGAAAAGAGTGGATATATGTATGTGTATAACTGATTCACTTCGCTGTACAGCAGAAACTAACGCAACATTGTAAAGCAACTATACTCCAATAAAAATTAATTTAAAAAAACAAACCTAGGCCTGTTTGTCCTTAATTATGTTCAGCAGGCTACACAGCATAGAGATGTTCTGTTTTTTAAAAGATGAGTCCATGGTCACGTCAGTTAAGAATCCTCTCAGTTTAATACAATTAGTGTTGTTGGTGCTTCTTTTTCTGGTTACAGATTCCATGGAATCTTTAACATATTAACATGTATCATGATGTACTAAGAGGGGTGATATATAGTATGATATTTGATTGTGGACCAAATCCATGTTTGTGGATTTAAACTTCAAAAATTATACACTCACGTTTATAACAGCATTGTTCGCAGTAGCCGAAATTTAGAAACAACCCAAGTATCCATCAGTAGATGAATGGAGAAGCAAAATGGTGGCTAAACATTGTGGAAAGTTATTGAGCCGCAAAAAGGAATAAAATTCTGATACATCCTACAATATGGACGAACTTTGAAAACATTGTGCTAAGTAAAATCAGCCAGACACAGAAGGACAAATATTGTATGGTTCTACTTACATGATACACCTAGAACAGGAAAATTCAGAGAGATGTAGAGTGTAAAAGAGGTCACTAGCCAGCGATTAGGGCTTGGGGGTTGAGGATGGGAAATTACTGTTCAATGGTTACAAAGCTTCTGTTTGGGATGATGAGAAATTCTGGAAATAGGCAGTGGTGATGGTTGCACAACGTTGTGAATGTACTTAGTGCCACTGAACTGTACACTTAATGATTAAAATGGTAAATTTTATGTCGTGTATATTTGGCTCAATAAAAAAGGCCAAAAATAAATAAATAAACCTCTTTTAAAGAGCGTTTAGTTGGGTGTTTTTCCATTGTGCATTTTTTTATGTCCGGGTTTTTAAACTTGGTCCTTTTTCCTGTTCATTGTAAATGTATCAGTTACTTATGACTTTGTTATTTCATAACAAAGTATTCCAAAGTAATTGGCTTAAAACAGCAGTGGTTATTATTGCTCATGTTTCTGGGAGTTGGCTTGCAGTTCATGGACCGCTCTCGTCTGGGTCCACCCACTCCCGTGGCTGCATGGAGCTGGCAGGTCAGCCGGGGCTGAGTTGCCTCCCTGAGGTCCAGGGCCTCAGCCGAGGCGGCTGCAACAGCTGGGATGTCTTGGACTCTACCTGCCAGTGGCGTCTTAGCACAGTAGGTTTCATTCAGAAGCTTGCTGACCCGGGCTTCTCTGGAGCACGGGACCTGGTCTTGGGGTTCCCAGACAGGAGGGGTGCGAGGCCTGGGTTCCGGGTCCTCCATGGTGTCCTCTGTGCCACCCTCTCTCGGGCAAAGGAAGTCCCCGAGCCTCCCACCTTCCTGATCGGAGGAACTGTGCCGTATCACAGACTCTTTCTTTAGTCTTCCACAGTAAAAATCAATGTTTGGAGTTTTTTTTTTCCTCCTACTCCCATATTTTGCATTTTGTATTTCTAATGGTTTTTCTTTTTAAAATTTCAGCTGTATTGAGATAGAATTGACATATCTAACAGTTTTTCTCTGTTTCTTTGTTGTTTTGGATTTTTTTTCTCATTGCAGTTTTTCTTCTTCCTCTTTCTCAGTTTGGGCATTTTGAACTCCATTTCCATTGCTTTGCTGCTTAGCCTAGACTTTTTTTTTTTTTTTTTTACATCTTTATTGGAGTATAATTGCTTTACAATGGTGTGTTAGTTTCTGCTTTATAACAAAGTAAATCAGTTATACATGTACATATGTTCCCATATCTCTTCCCTCTTGCGTCTCCCTCCCTCCCACCCTCCCTATCCCACCCCTCTAGGTGGTGACAGAGCACCGAGCTGATCTCCCTGTGCTATGTGGCTGCTTCCCACCAGCTATCTGTTTTACGTTTGGTAGTGTATATATGTCCATGCCTCTCTCTCGCTTTGTCACAGCTCACCCTTCCCCCTCCCCATATCCTCAAGTCCGTTCTCTAGTAGGTCTGTGTCTTTATTCCCATCTTACCCCTGGGTTCTTCATGACATTTTTTTCCCTTAAATTCCACATATATGTGTTAGCATGCGGTATTTGTCTTTCTCTTTCTGACTTACTTCACTCTGTATGACAGACTCTAGGTTCATCCACCTCACTACAAATAGCTCAGTTTCGTTTCCTTTTATGGCTGAGTAATATTCCATTGTATATATGTGCCACATCTTCCTTATCCATTCATCCGATGATGGACACTTAGGTTGCTTCCATGTCCTGGCTATTGTAAACAGAGCTGCAATGAACATTGTGGTACATGACTCATTTTGAATTATGGTTTTCTCAGGGTAGATGCCCAGTAGTGGGATTGCTGGGTCGTATGGTGGTTCTATTTGTAGTTTTTTAAGGAACCTCCATACCAGCCTAGACATCTTAATATGGATTCTTAGCTTGCCAGGTCGAAGCTAATGATGCAGGCTCTCCTCCTCGGAACTCTAAGCACTTGAGAGCAAGTTATGTCTCTTCCCGTTTCCATCCTAGTGTTGCTGGCTCTTGTTTATTCTGTGAGACGTTATCATCCTGTGTGGTCACTTTTTCTTTAGGTTTCCTTCTGTAAATCTGTGCCCATGATTCCCTCTGGTGTCCCACCCCTCCCATCTTGGGTCTTTTCTCTTGATTGAAGTTCATTCTTTCAGAATTTCCCTTAATGATGGTGTGCTGGTGGCCAGCTCTTGAGTTTTTGTTTGTCTAAAGGGGTATTTCACCTAATCCAAAGAAGGCTGGGAAAAGCATGAGTGTCCCGGGACGAAGAAAGATCACGAAGGAGGATGAGGGGGAGTGACAGGAGGTGACTGCTGAGTGGTCCGTGGGGGCCAGGACCTTCCTGTCCCGTAGAAAGCCGGCCTCCCAGAGCGCCTCTCTCCCCGCGAGGCACACTCTGTCCTTCCTTGTCCCTGGCAGAAAGGCTGCCGCTGCAGTTTGGTCGCAGTGCTTTAGCGATCTGGAGCCTGCACTGACCTGGCCCCCGGTGTGGTTGACATACTGCTGGCCCTGTTAGCCATTTGGACTCCGCTTCGTCACCTCGCTGAAGGCGTACAGCCCTTGGGTGGTGACCAGACCCAGAGGCACAGCTGCCGACGGCCACAGCCTGCCTTTATGTTCTTGGTATAAACCATACTGCTTCGTAGTAGCTAGGAACTCATCCTGCTTTAACAGCTTAGGTCACCGGTTTTTGTAGTGTTCCAGGTAGGTATTATTTGTTTGGGTTAAACCACACTCCAGTACAGAGTTCCCATGTAGTGAATTAATGGGACCAGAGGCCAAGCCCATGCTTTCCCAGAATTCTTAGTGTCCTATGGCATTGACCAAAACTCTGAAAAATACCATACAATAACAAAAAAGTTAGTATTGATTAGTAATCAAGGTAAAATTAAGGTTGAGTGACATCAGTTTCCATTAGCACTAGGTACCAGAAATATGCAGTTGTGGGTCATGTGCAAGTGATTGTTTGAAACCCTGTTTTATCACCTATTATCAAATTTGTTAAATTATCACATTTGACATTTAGTGACTAAAACAAGGTGAAGGTTTCTGGCCACAGTTCACATCTGTGGAACATTATCTTCCCCTAGGAGAACTGCTGATTAACTTTATGGAAGATCGTGTGTGTGTGTGTGTGTGTGTGTGTGTGTGTGTGTGTGTGTGTGTGTGTGTGTGTGTGTGTGTGTGTGTGTGTGTGTATGTGTATGTGCGTGTGTAAAATTTGTAAGGGAGTCATTTGATATTTATAGCCGTGAACCAAATTACAGCTTCTTGGTGGATTGGAATCTGTTAGGTAAATAGATTATTAATATAATTTGAAAATTAGAAAACACTTTGAGATACCATTTGCTTATGCTTTGATGTCAGTATGTCTGATAATCTCCCTTTTTCCATTGATTCTGATTTGCAAAATTTTCTACATTTTGAAATCACTAACGTGGAGGATTCATCTTCTATTTGATGGGATCTTAGATTTCATTAAACATCATAAAGTAATGATTCTCAGTTTCTTATTAATATATTTTTTGCATGCTTTATCTTAGTGGTTTATTTTAGTCTTTAAGTAGTAGCGCTTTTTAGGTATCAGAGTCTACTATCAAATAATATTACACCACTTCACATCCAGGGTAAGAACCCTGGAACAGTGTACTTTCATTTCTCCCTTCCCAGCCTTTGTGCTCTTTACTTTTATGTGTGTTACCAACCCAATACACTTTGTTATTTTTGCTTTGAACAGTAGCAGTAAATCTTCTAAAGAGATTCACATCATGAGGGGAAAATGTTTACCCACATAGTTACCATTTACAGTATTTTCCATTCTTCCGTGTAGATACAGACTTTCATCTGGTATCTCTCCACCCCCCACCCCACCCCAGGGCTTTTTTTTTTTAATATAAATTTATTTATTTATTTATTTTTGGCTGGGTCTTCGTTGGCTGCGTGCAGGCTTTCTCTAGTTGCGGCGAGCGGGGGCTACTCTTGGTTGTGGTGCATGGGCTTCTCATTGCAGTGGCTTCTCTTGTTGTGGAGCACGGGCTCTTGGCACGCGGGCTTAGTAGTTGTGGGTTGCAGGCTCTAGAACACAGGCTCAGTAGTTGTGGCGCATGGGCTTAATTGCTCCATGGCATGTGGGATCTTCCCCGGCCAGGGCTCGAACCCGTGTCCCCTGCATTGGCAGGTGGATTGCTAACCACTGCGCCACCACGGAAGTCCCCACCCCAGGACTTTTAAACGTTTCCTATAGTACAGATCAACTAGTGATGAATTCTTTCAAGTTTTTAATGTCTGAAAATGATTTTGTTTCACCTTCCTTTTTGAAGGATACCTGGCAGGGTGTAGAACTGTGTCCGTTGTTTTAGTCATTTCAGACAGGAGTGTAAATCTATCCCTGTTACTTCGTCTTGGCTGAAAGCAGAACTTCCCACCTAAGTACTTCAATTAAGCTCGTACAAATCATGAACCCCAAACACAGACCTCCCACCCACAAGCCTCCATTTGTGGGAAACCAGTGCCTTCTCGAGAAAGGCAGGGGCCTGGACTAAATTACACAGATTGCTCCTGATTCTTAATCTAAAACCTCTCTGGCAACACCTTTGTACTAAAATGGGGAATTTCTTGACATCTTTCCACATTGCTTTTCCCCTGTGAAAACATTTATATTTGTAGAAACCACACCTGCTGTGTTGTGGCTAACCTCCTCCCGTCATTCTGCAGATGAGAAATGGGCCCCAAGTGGTGAGGCTTAAGCAAGGCCCTTATCTCTGGAGAATCGGGAAGACGGTGATCAGCTGCAGCGACTGCACTGAATTTCACCAGCGGGTTCCAGTTAACTTGCTTTTTTAAAAAAAGCTTTTATTGAGGTTGGAAGGAAATTTCTCATGGTATGCCCTTTTGTATGTTTTCAGAGAGAGAGTCTGTATGTGTGTAGTAACCATATCCATGTATAACTTTTTCAATTGGGAAAAATAAACCACTGGATTTCTTAGGAGAAAAACTAAATCAGCTGTAGACTTCCGTTTCATCTTACCTAACAATGTCAAAGTGACAAAATGTAGATGATAAAGTGAACCAGACCTGATTTTTGCCTTCATTGGGAGAAGACTGCTGAGTTGTGGGAAAGGTCTTGCTAGTTAAGAACGCCTTCTCCGAACATGGCTCACCTTCCCGTTTTTTTCCTATGGCACTCGCGTGCGTGAGATCATCTGTGTGTGAGAGGACTGTGTGGCTGCAGAGTTATTTTGAAGGCAGAGAGATGCTGATAGAATTTCACTGGATACCAGCAAAATGCTGGTATTCACCGTACATTCAGGGAGTTAAAAGAACTAGTAGGACATCAAGATATTCAAGTGACAGCTGTACAGAGATTGGTCCTGAGTATTTCATTATATACTTGTATTCTTTTTATTTATTCTTTAAAATGTGCCAGGAAACATTCCATTGTTTTTCATTAATACTTTAGCCACATACCCTGAAAGGGTGCTACTGGCCGTTGATACTTGAAACTTTTTTTTTAACTTATGAAAAATTCCAGGACTTCCCTGGTGGCGCAGTGGTTAAGAATCCGCCTGCCAATGCAGGGGACACGGGTTCGAGCCCTGGTCCGGGAAGATTCCACATGCCGTGGAGCAACTAAGCCTGTGCGCCACAGCTACTGAAGCCCATGCGCCTAGAGCCCGTGCTCCACAACAAGAGAAGCCACTGCAATGAGTAGCCCCCGCACGACAACAAAGAGTAGCCCCCGCTCAACGCAACTAGAGAAAAGCCCGTGCACAGCAACGAAGACCCAATTCAGCAATCAATCACTCAATCAATTCCAAACCCTTAGAGTATAAAATAGGTAATGAATGCCCATATATCCCATATATGCCCATATCTCCCATATATCCCATATATCCAATAGGTAATGAATGCCCATATATCCCATATATCATATAGATCCCATATATCAAATAGATTTAACACTTATCGTTTTGCTTGATTAATTTTTTGCTGAACTATTTCAAAGTAAAGTCCAGATGTAATAATATTACAATTCCTAAATTCTACAGCATGAATAAAGACTCTTTTTTTAAACATAATCACAATATCGTTATCCCACCTTACAGAATTTGTCTTTCTTTTAGACATGCAAATTCTGGTCAGAATTACGGGTAAAGTAAATGGTCAGTACTTTAACTCTTTAGGGCCTTAAAGGGATAGGAAAAGTTGGGCATTACTGAGAGAAAATCAAGGAAATCCATTAAAGATCATGATTCTTGAGTTAAATCATTCTGGTGTTTAGATTCACTTAAAATGTACCTTCACTGTTATCAGCCAACCCTACTCATCATCAGGGTTGGAGGGGAGAAAACTGGAGGTGGGTTTTCTTAAACCAAAGTCTATTGATGATTGAACTAGAGTGGCACCCTTTCAGACTCTTGTTTTCATATAGCTACATCGGAGAACTCAGCAGAACATTTTTTTTTTTAAATGAGGCCCCTTTTGGGAGCCCAGTCCACACTGGACAGACTCGATTTGACTCTTTGGGTGCATTTATTTTTTTCGTAACAGGATAGCGTCAACCAACTGGTTAGTTTTTGATTTCTCTCTATATTGCAGTAAGGTGCTTGCTTGCTGGTAAGAGTAATTCCTTGGGAGGTTCAAGAATTGCACACTTGCTTCTTTATTTTACTGTGGCATTTGACGTTGTTGGGTTTTTCCCTCTTGAAATTCTCTCCTTTCTTGGTTTTGGATGCATCATTCTCTGCTGGTTCTCACATTTTCTCTTGACCTGGGTCTCCCCACCCCACCCCATGCATGAATAAGAAGCCTCTGGAAGCCGCTAGCAGCAGCTTTACGATGAAGCTGACACTTTGGACTATAGAATGGAAAGAGCGGGTCCCTGATGACACTTGAGCTGCTGGGCCTGCGTACTCTGGGCCCTTGTGGATCTTTGGGTTTATCCTACTGGGAGTTCAAGCACCTGGGATGTGTATATTCATGTCTTTTATCAAATATGGAACATTTTACCCAGTACTTCTTCAAATATTTTTTCTCTGTCACCAGGGAAAATCATTAGACGTCTCTTGGCTTCAGTTTTCTCAGTTATAAAATTAGGATAATGATGGCTGCTCTCAAAGTTATTTGGCGGTAGCAGGGGTGGGTGTTTGGTGGTGTGGTATAATTTCCTACTCTGAATTTATAAACACATTTTCTATTTTTCTTCCTAAGAAATTGTGTAATATTTATTGCCTTTTGAATTTAAGCCTTTATTCTACTTGGAACCGATTAAAAATACGATGATAACCAGGAATTCAATTTCATTTTTTTTACATGGAGATAACTGATACAGCACGTAACATACATAGAAGAGTCTGCCCTGTCTCTCTGAGCTGCAATGTCAGTTGTGTTGTAAATCAAGTTTCTGTGAGTCTGTGTGTATTTTTCTGGCTACTGTCTTCTGGTTCATCAGTCCGTTTGTCTGTCCCTGCACCGTGATCACATTATCTTAATTTGTTTGTAGAAGCTCTACATGTTCTCTTGCTATTTACTCAGATTCTTAATCTTTTGTTTCTTTAAACAGATTAATGAAATAGAAATTAAACACACAGGTAGAGGATTATTAAAAGCTGTTTCTCTGAAAAGCTTAATGAGATAAAAGCCAATTCTAGCACAAGGAAAAGAGAATATAGACATAGTAGGAATGGAAAATACTGCAGAGGTTAATCATTAATGCAAGGATATAATGAACAACCCTGTCAATTAAAATTAAATGTCCATGTACCAGCCAACCTTTACCCACTGCATTGTCGTTCCCTAATATCGTTCTGGAATGTATTTCCTCACAGCCAACCTTCTCAGAAGGAACCACTATCAAGAATGTGGTGTTGGGCTTCCCTGGTGGCGCAGTGGTTGAGAGTCCGCCTGCCGATGCAGGGGACGCAGGTTCGTGCCCCGGTCTGGGAAGATCCCACATGCCGCGGAGCGCGTCAGGAGCCTGTGCTTCGCAACGGGAGAGGCCACAACAGTGAGAGGCCCGCGTACAGCAAAAAAAAAAAAAAAAAAAAAAAAGAATGTGGTGTTGAGGGACTTCCCTGGTGACACAGTGGTTAAGGATCCGCCTGCCAATGCAGGGGACGTGGGTTCGATCCCTGGTCGGGGAACTAAGATCCCACATGCCGTGGAGCAACTAAGCCCGCGTGCCACAACTAGCAAGCCCATGTGCCACAACTACAGAGCCCACATGCTCTGGAGCCCGCACGTCACAACTAAGATCCAACGCAGCCAAAAGTAAATAAATATTTTTAAAAAAAACCAAAAAACTGCCATTAAAAAAAAAGGAATGTGGCGTTGATCATTTCTGTGCATTTACTTATGCTCCGCGTATGTGTATGTCATCCCTCTGTGGAACGTGTCACGCACAGTGTATGTCTTCAGCCTCCTTTTATCTTCTTTTCACTTGTGGGTTTCATGTGTGTTGGAAGACTGAGTTCAGCCATTGTTAATTGTGTGGGATTCTGTTTCATAAATATGCCACAGTTTGTTCATTTTCTTATTAGTGGAAACTTAGGTTGTTTTTCTATTAAAACAATGCTGCTGTGAATATCTCACATGTGGTCTGTAAGCGAGGGTTCCTTGGGATAATACCTACACACAGAATCGCTGGCTTGTACGTATACCCGCCTTCAGCCTCACCAGAAGTTGGCACATTGTTCTCTGGAGTAGCTGTTGTTTACTTGTTTAACTTGATTTTTTTTTTCTTTCAGTGCCTGAAGACCTCTCATTAGAAGAGAGAGAAGAACTTTTAGACATTCGTCGAAGAAAAAAGGAACTTATTGATGACATCGAGGTAAAAAAATGTCTTTTAGTTTTTGCTCTTAGGTAAAATTGTAAATCACGTCGTTTGCAGAGACGTGGATGGACCTAGATACGGTCATACAGAGTGAAGTAAGTCAGAAAGAGAAAAACAAATATCGTATATTAACGCACGTATGTGGAATCTAGAAAAATGGTACCGATGATCTTATGGGCAAAGCAGAAATAGTGACACAGACGTAGAGAACAAACATGGATACCAAGGGGGAAAGGGCGGGGGGTTGGATGAATTGGGAAATTGGGATTGACATATATACACTACTATAAAACAGGTAACTGATGAGAGCCTACTGTATAGCACAGGGAACTCTACTTGGTGCTCTGTGGTGACCTAAATGGGAAGAAAATCCAAAAAAGAGGGAATATATGTACATGTATGGCTGATTCACTTTGATGTACAGCAGAAACTGACATAGCAGTATAAAGCAACTATACTCCAATTAAAAAAAAAAAAGGATAAACAACAAGGTCCTACTGTAGTGCACAGGGAGCTGTATTCAATATCCTGTGATAAACCCGAATGGAAAAGAAAAGGAAAAAGAATATATATGTGTGTGTGTGTGTGTGTGTCGCTGAACCACTTTGCTGTACAGCAGAAATTAACACAGCATTGTAAATCAACTATACTTCAATAAAACAAATTTTTTTAAAAATTGTAAATCAAGTAGCTTCATGAAAATGTAAAAAAGTGGGTATTTAGTATGCGTTTATCCGAACCATATGGAGAGGCGGAGCGTAAGAGTTACCCAGGCTGGTGAAGCAGAGCTCGTGCTCACGGGGCGGCGTGGACTCATTGGAAGAGAAGTCATGCCTGGAGTCACGGGCGAGCGATGTGTGACTCTGCAGTCACGAAGGGCGTCTTCACACGGCAGTGGCGCCTGCACACGTACTGCTCCCGGAAGTCTATGGCGAGGCCCCGCTTCGTCTACCAGGGTCCCTGGCATGCTGCCTGGCACATGGTTGGCACTCAGGTGTCCTTTGAATAATGGACTAAACATATATTGAGTTCTAGCTGTGCACTGAGCACCTACTAGCTGGTGGGAGTAGAGTGACGGACAAGACACAGATAGCCAACCGTTGCACTTTCCACACTTGTGTGCTCAGAGGACAGGGTGGAGGGGGTCCCATGGGAGACCCAGAGGAGTCAAGCCACAGTCTCCGAGTCGGAGCGTCTGTAACAGCTGCAGAAATGATGCAGAGGGGCAGCGCTCGCGGCTCCCGTCTGGGGCTTCCTCGGGAAGTCGACTGCACGTGTGGCTACTCCCTGGGAAGCTTCCTAACCGTTGTCCCACCAAAGTCAATGTGGCCTCCCCGGCCACTTGCTGCGGAACCGAGCTGTGTCCAGACAGTAGCTCCTTTCTGGGGGCTCACGGTGTGAGCCTGAAGTTTCTTGGCACCTGAGATCATAGGGTCTGAATAAAAATCTCTTTGTATTTGAGAGATAATTCATGAAACTTTTTCTTCTAAGGTTACCCGTCATTCTCAGAAAAATCAGATAACCCAGAACGTGAGCTTTGGTTGAAGAATAAGAACATATTGTAAGGCTGACGTTCCGATTTGGACGTTAGCAATAATAGTGCCCATGGAGCCTTGTGCAGCTCCAGCGACCTCACTTCTGAGTCGAGGGTGCCGAGGCCCAGGAGGTCAGAGCTGTCTCAGCCAGTAAGCGGTAGGGAGTCTGTCCCTTCTGGGGTCCTTGGCCTGTCCGAGGGCCCCAGGCAAGATTGTTGTTACCTCCTGGGCTCTGTCCACAGTGCCTCGTCTCATGGAAAGTGACAGATCATCCTGAGACGGTGGTTGGAGGCCCGATACTGACCTGACTCGAGTTTAAGCCTCGCCCCAGGTCTTCCCAAGAAGTCAGGTGCCGGCGAAGGCAGGTGGGCGTGTGTGGGTGACGTATAACGGGACTCATTGCTTTCCTTTTGCTGTTGGTATCTTTTTACACCTGTGACGTTCTCCCCAGGGTCCCTTCTTGATTTTACACACACACACTCCAGGATCTGCCTGCGGGAGGATCTGCCTGCGGGACCCCTCTGCTCTCGTTCTGATGGGAGGTGGACAAACAGTAATTTTGTTTGCTCGTGAGTTGGCGTGGCTCTGACTACGAGACTCTCTGTGTCCATAAGCAGTGCTGGTTTCTCCATACCTGTGATGCCCTGATGAGACCTGAGAGGACCTTGCACCTGGGGGGCTAAAAGGTCTCTGAAGGTGGAGACCCCCTCTCTCACCCCCACAACGCTTTCTTTCTTTCTTTCTCGACAGAGGCTGAAATATGAAATCGCGGAAGTGATGACGGAGATCGACAACCTCACGTCCGTGGAGGAGAGGTGAGCAGCTGTGGCTGCACCTTCAGGTCACCCTCCAGCCGAGCTCGTGACGCTCTGGTGGCCACGGCGGAGCGGGCTTTGGGGCTAGGCAGCGGGGGGAGCCTGTCAGGGCCTCGTCCTCCTCCTCCACCCCCCTCGTCTTCCCTGCTTCTCCCTTCCCCACGTGGTCCAGTTCACCGTCAGGCCTTGTAGTTGAGAAAGCCGCGCAGGCCCCTCAGAACACCCTGCCCAGACATGACCTTTCTGTGTAACAAGAAGCTCTGCTTTTGCTGAACAAGTTAGCAACTGTGAAAGAAAAGAGCTGCAGTGGCCGTACCTCTGCTGCTTCCACCTGGGCAGGGGGACCTGGGGGCCTGTGCCCTTTCCTTTCCCGAGTTGTCCTCCTGGGAGGGGATGTGAGCTCCCGGTGCTTTGTGCAAACGTCCAGTAACGACTTCTTAATTCGTTCAAACACACAGCAAAACTACTCAGAGGAACAAGCAGATAGCCATGGGAAGGAAGAAATTCAACATGGATCCCAAAAAGGTAAGAGAACGTCTTCACTTTTCTGGCCTGTGAGAGACTGATGGATGGATGGATTGATCGATTTTAAAGACGTGCTCCCTCTTGGACGAGGGTGGGCATATACCTCATAAAGACACTGAGTTCAGTTTTACCACAAAGGGAGCTGCTGATGAGCGGGGGCAGCAGAAGTCCCTGGACCAGGAGGCCTTTCTCTGGGAAGTTCCAAGTGGGGGCTGGCCTCACAGGAGCTGCCTGATGCTCAGTTCCTTGGTTCCTCCGGGCCGAGGTTTTTGCTGGCCCTCAGGAGCCCCAGGCCAGGGAGTCGCATGGCCCATCGGGGCAGAGGCGGTAGATTTTATGGTCTAGGGGGTTAAAAGGTTCAAGGGAGAGGTCTTCCTTCCTTTCATTTACCTTAAAAAGAAGACATCTGTCTGAAAGACCAAGCGACTCCAGATTTAAGCCAATATCTTTCCTCAAGTTGGATTTTCTAGGAAAGCACCCCCCAAGAAATGAAACCTGCAACATGTAGCATCTTGTTTTTGAGATTTGAGCTAAAGGACCTATTAGCTGAACCTATAAAGCTCTGTGGAACACATGGCTCAGTCGTAACATCGTTTTGGTTTTGAGAAGAGTGGACCTGATCAGCCGCTAAGGTTCATGGTCGAGGAGAGGAGAGGAGAGACGTTGTGCACAGAGAGGTGGCCTCAGGCCCTCCCTGCCGGTGACTTCATTCCTCACTGGTCTTTTTTTGTTGTTGTTTGGTTGGTTGGTTGGTTGCACCAAATCTTAGTTGCGGCAGGTGGGCTCCTTAGTTGTGGCATGCGAACTCTTAGTTGCGGTATGCATGTGGGATCTAGTTCCCTGACCAGGGATCGAACCCTGGTTCGATCAGGCCCCCTGCATTGGGAGTGTGGAGTCTTATCCACTGCCCCACCAGGGAAGTCCCCTCACTGGTCTTTAATTTGTGTTCACTTCTAACGTCTTCCTTGTTTTTCCTGGCATTTCTGTACTAATTACTTAATTATTTGTTCATTCGGCAAATGTTTGCTGATGGCTGGAATTACACTGCGCAAGATCTCAGATCTGTAAATTTACATCTGTAGGTGCAAGCACAGTTGCAGATGTTATTTAAAGATATACATACCACTTTTCCCTATTCAAGGTTTGCAAATTTGGGTTTTGTCAAGATATTAGCAGGGCTGCAGCACAAGAGGATCTCTGTTTAACCCGGGTACTCTGGCCACTGTGAAAGTTTTCCTGTTGCTTCCTAATTCTCTGCTTACAGGGTATAAATCAACTCCAGATTGTCAGTGAGAACAATTCAAATTGTGAATTGGGTAATAATTTGATATTTGGGATTAGTAACAGTCTTTTTTTTTTTAGAAGTTGAGTTTATAGAGTAGAATTATCAGCAGATGTAATAAGCATTGGAAGCATCTCAGGAGAGAGACGGTCTAACGAGGACGTTTTAAAAACTGGGCCTTAAATTTTCAAGTGCAGTGCAGGGTAGCACGCCATTCAGTTCATGGGGAAGATTCAGATCTTCTCTCGAAACAGACAAATAAGTACTTGCTTTGAGCGGTGCCTGAAGTCCTCACCATCAGGGTCTTGCCTGTTGTCTTATTTCACATATACTGTGTGTCAGATTTACAATAATAATGGCTAACGTTTATTGAGAAGTAGCTCTGTCAGGAGCTGTGCTAAGGAAGCATGTGGCCTGGTAGACTTTAGTCCCTGTGACGACCTCCTGAGGGTGGTTCCATCTTAATTCCTGTGTCACAGCTGGGGAGCGGCCAGGGAGCACAGAACCCGACTCTGAGACTCATGCCTGGAACTGTGGTGCTTCCTGGGCTCTGGCAGACTCTGGGGTTGGTTCGTAGGTGGCCTTGAGCCCAGCCTAGGTGGCCCAGGCCCCTGGCCAGCCCCGTGGTGTCTGCTGACCCGTCTCGGACATGGGTGTTTCATCTGCTGTGCCTGGGCTGCGGCGAATTGCACCACAGGCTTCGTTTTGTGTTACTGTTCACCTTTAAAAGAGTTTTTGAAATATTAATTCTTGGTTCCATTTGACAACTTACTTGTAATTATGTTGTGTGAAAAAACCACTTGACACATTTAGTCTGCATGTTTGCTTTTTCTGGGAATAATTATCAAAATTCTCTGGTTTTGTAGACTTGGTTTCAGCACTTGTAGTCAATGCCAGCCGTCATAACAAAACACCGTACACTGGGTGCCTTAAGCCACAGATTAATTTTTCTCACAGTTCTGGAGGCTGGGCGTCCAAGATTATGGTGAAGTTCTGGTGAGGACCCTCTCCCTGGCTTGCAGACGGCTGTCCAGTTGCTGTGTCCTCACATGGCAGAGAGGGTCAGGCTCTCTGGCATCTCTGCTTATAAGGACACTGATCCCATCAGACCAGGTCTCTGCCCAAATGACCTCATCGAACCCAAATCACCTCCCAAAGGGCCCACCTCCTAATACCATCATATTGGGGATTAGGACTTCAACATGGGAATTTTCAGGGGACACACGCATTCAGTCTGTAACAGCACCGGATGATCTCACAATTCAAACTTGCGTCTCCGCCATGGCCCAGGCCCCTATTAAACCACGTGACATTGTGAAACACGAGGCTCTTGTCAGAGTGAATTCGTTCTTTCAGGCCAGGAGGAAGGAGCTTTGGCTTGTTCGGGTATGGGGATACCCAGGAGTAGCACTTGGGTTTATAAATAAAGAAGAGAGACGGTTGATGAGATCAAGGAAGCTGAAAACACTCGGCAGACTCTCCCTTTTATTCCCAACTTCCTAGAAGTGCCTTTAAAAACATAATACATTGGGCTTCCCTGGTGGCGCAGTGGTTGAGAGTCCGCCTGCCGATGTAGGGTACACAGGTTCGATCCCTGGCCCTGGAAGATCCCACATGCCACGGACCAAGTAAGCTCGTGTGCCACAACTACTGAGCCTGTGCTCTAGAGCCCGTGAGCCACAACCACTGAGCCCGCGTGCTGCAACTACTGAAGCCTGCGCGCCTAGAGCCCATGCTCCACAATGAGAGAAGCCACTGCAATGAGAAGCCCGCGCACCACAATGAAGAGTAGCCCCTGCTCGCCACAACCAGAGAAAGCCCGCGTGCAGCAACGAAGACCCAACACAGCCAAAAATAAATTAAAAAAAAAAAAAAAGAATCCGCCTGCCAATGCAGGGGACATGGGTTTGAGCCCTGGTCCGGGAAGATCCCACATGCCGCAAAGCAACTAAGCCTGTGAGCCACAACTATTGAGCCTGCGCTCCAGAGCCCCTGAGCCACAACTACTGAGCCCGTGTGCCACAGCTACTGAGGCCCACGTGCCTAGAGCCCCTGCTCCGCAACAAGAGAAGCCACCACAATGAGAAGCCTGTACACCGCAACCAAGAGTAGCCCCCGTTCGCAGCAACTAGAGAAAGCCTGCGCACAGCAACGAAGACCCAAGGCAGCCAAATAAATAAATTTAAAAAATAATAGTAAAAAAAAAATAAATTAAAATAAAGAAACTGGAGTGGAAGAAATATTTCCAAAAAAATATTGGAATATTTCAGAACTAGATTAAGATCAAGTCCTCAAATTCAAAGGGCTCACCAAATGCCAAGCAGGGTACATTTCTTAAAGACCTATATGCATAGATATATTAAGTAAGATATCAGGAAACCTGTGGATTAAGAGAAGTGTAAGAAATTTCCAGGAAGGAAAGAGCAGATTCTCTAAGAAGAAACAAAATCACAGCAAGCTCGTCATCAGCAGCAGCGAATCAAGGACAACAGGGAAATCGTGTTTTCCGAAGTCTGGGGAAAAGTGATTTAAATTAACCACTAAGACCTTCTCTGAGCGCCAGAAATGGAGTAGTTGGAGTAGTACATCTCTGATCCGGAGGTGAGCCCGAGGGCGAGATGTGGGATTGAGAAAAAGAAGAGCAGAGAGACCAGAAGAACTTACAGTTAGGTCTACGTAGTGATTGTTGTGAGAACACTTTTAAAAGCTAAGTCCCAGATTATCTCAATGTGTAAGTAGCAAGAAGGAAAGGAAGGAAATTAAAAGCTGGCTAAGGTTTTCTGGATGTTGGTAGATGAATATAAGTTTAAAAATTTGTTAAAATTAAGAGTCGCCACTAAAAATAGCAATAAAATAGGACTTCTGAATCATTAGCGTTTACCTGATGTATCTGTTTTCTAGGGCTGCCGTAACAAACCGCCACAACCTTGGTGGCTTCAATCAACAGAAACTCATTCTCTCGCAGTTCGGGAGCCCGGAAGCCCGAAGCCCAGGTGTGGGTGGGGCCTGTTCCTTCCCGAGGCTCCAAGGGAGCCTCTGCTGCAGCCTCTCGCAGCTCCCGGGGCTGCCAGCATCCTTGCCCGTGGCTGCATCCCTCCCGGCGTGTGACGTCTCCTCCTCTCTGGACAGGGGTGCGTGTCCTCAGGCCGAGAGCAGGCCTCTTCCTCTGCTCTGTCTCATCCCCTCCCAGGTGCAGCCGGCCCCTTTCTCCTTCGCAGCTGCTCTCTCTGCCTGTGGCCTGGGCTCACGCCAGCGGCTCCGTGTTCTCCGTGACCAGGGAGGGCCTCCGTCTCTTGCACAGGGAACTCAGGCTTCCCTCGGGGCCTCCTCTGCCCGCCTTACGTGACGGTTAAGCACAGAAGGGACCCCCTTGTGCCGAGCCCGTCTGCCGTCCCGGATCCTGGGAGGTGGCTAGGTGACGCTTCCTCTCGGATCCGAGTGATTGGGGAGCGTTGGGTTTTAGAGCAGGTCGTGTGCACCTGGAAGAATCCAGGAAAGCCTCATCCGCAGCCCGTTCAGTTCCGGGGGACACAGGCTGAGGGGGTTGCCGGGGCCCCTTGGCCGCAGAGATTGCCGGTCGGATGACTCTGCAGACAGCCGGAAGGGTGGGGAGAGAGCAGGGTCGGAAGGATGCAAGACCCTCTTGCAGCCTCGGCCCCGCTGAGGACACACAGCCAGGTAGCATCCGCAGAAGGGAGGCTGGCTGCTGGGCCACCACCCTCACTGGTATCACAGCCGAAGTGGTCACGGAAGACCAGGCCAGAACTGTCACCCCGATGTGAGCCTCGATCCCCCAGGGAGCCTCTGCTTCTGCTGGTCCCTTTGTCCCTGACCTCTGGCTCCTGGGAGGCCCTCTCCCCTGCCCCTACCGTGTTGGGAGCGGCAGAGTCTCCTGTCTCCACCCACAGCCAGCCCGTGAGTCCTCACGACAAGGACTCCAAGGGCTCCATCGAGGCAGCTGGGGGCAGCTCTGCCTCTGGCCTCTTGGCAGGGCTTTTAGGTCAGACTTGGAGCCTCTGCCCAGCTTCACAGAGCTCCCCTCCTTCACAGAGCCCCGAGGGCATCCCCAGCCCTGCAGTCTCCCCTCGCCTTGCTCCATGGGCACCTGGGCGTGGCGTCGTGTCCCCTGAGTAAGTAGCGCCAGCACCGCCCTTGTCCGAGGCCTTGTTTTCCGGAATTTGGGTGAGGACAGTGCACACCTAGGATCAGAATGCTTTGTTCCAGTGTGTGTGTGTCTTCAGATTTGGAAGATGATACCCAGGTGGCTGTACCCACTTACGCTCCCACCAGAAATATAGGGCAGTTAATTTAAGATTGTCAGACTTAGTTTTTTTTGGTAAACTTTTTTTTTTTGAAGAATAACATGGTGCACAAATTTAAATGTACAGCTTGAAGAATTTTAACAAATTTAAACACTCACGTGACCACAACCCGGAACAAGACGCAGCTGTGGGACGTCACAGGGCACCTTCCTGGCGTCTCCTCCTAGGGAATGAATGCTGAGCTATCAGCAGAGATGAGTGTTACCTTTTAAAAAATTGACGTAGGTGGAATTACAATATGCTGAGTCCTTTTATCCATGTCACGTCTGTAGATTCATCTGTGCTATTGTTTATTCCATCTCGTGCTGTAGTCTTCCATCATGTGAACGTGCTACAATGTACTTGTCGGTTCTCTTACTGACCCACTGTTGGGTTGTTTCCTGTTCTTAGAAATTCTGAATGAGGCTGCTGTGGACATTCATGTGTTTAAAAAAATGAGTAGACCCTTCAGATGCATGCATGGGGCACGAGGGGTCCCAAGAGGGGTCCCTGGTCTTGGGCCTTAGGCTGATAGCTGCATTTGTAGAAACAGCTTCTGGGCAGAATCCCCTCTTCCCTTACAAGCTTTCCAACATGTATTTTGAAACCAGCTCAGAAGCTCTGCCCGAGGTAAATTTTTGCTATTATTAGGGCTTCCCGTGAGACAGAAGCGATAGTTCGGGCCCAGCAGCCCCTCTGCATCCGTTCACAGAGACTGTTGGGCTGGTCTCCGTAGGTCCTTCCACGGGTGTGGATTTGACTGCTGTGTGCTCAGTGGCATGGCGACTGGTCACCTGTTCAGCCACAGGTGGCTGCACATCCGTGAAGACAGCTTATGCAGCGGGCTGTCTTCTCACGGCGGAGGTGGCCGCAGGGCGTCGAGTGGCTCCCAGGTGGCAGGGCTGGGGTCCTGTGTGCTTCCCAGCCTTTCCCTGTATGCCGGCTGCAAGGGCTCCTGCCATCACATCTGCATTCAGGGCAGGAAGGAGGAGGAAAGAGCTGTCAGGTCCCCTTTTATCAGGAAAGGAGCAGCTTTCCTGGGTCCTCCTCACAGACTTCATCTCTGTTTGACCAGATCTGTTCACAAGGTCATTTCTGGTTGCAGGGGAGTCTGGGAAGCGGGGCTTGGGATGGGTGTTGGGTTGGTCAACCATGTACGATGTGTTCCTGTCGCACACAGCACAGATCCTTTTCCCGAGCTGGGGAAATTCGGTGTCATTGTTCCTTCTGCCTTTATAATCTCTAATAACACTTAGAACGGTTTGTTCAGTAACTTGTTTGTCTCTTAGCCTGTTCATTTGCCACGAGGCGTGGAAGTGCTTTTCTCTGATGGGTAAAATGTGTTACAGTGATGTGAGAATCCCATCGTGCTCTTGTATTAGTTTTGCCATGTCCGAACCAGTAAGGTCATGACACTAAATGTATTTATCTTTGAAATACGAGTCTGGTGACCCTCCTAACCGGTGCTTCCTTTTGACGCTCCTATTCAGGGAATTCAGTTTCTAATAGAGAACGACCTGCTGCAGTGCTCCCCGGAGGACGTGGCCCAGTTCTTGTATAAAGGGGAAGGCCTGAATAAGACGGTGATCGGGGACTACCTGGGTGAAAGGTGAGTTCAAGGGCAGGGGGCAGCCTGCCCACCCGGGCCGACCCTTGCATCAGGGTCTATCATGTGGGCTCTGCGGGTGGCTGTGCTGGCCAAGCGAGGCCAGCGCAGCCACCTCCTCCCCTGTGCCCTTGTGAGCAGAGAGGTGTGGGTGTCCTGGGGCTGGGCGGGGTCGCTGTTCTTCTGGAATCCTCTGCTCATCCAGGAAACCAGGACAGAACCAAGAATGCCGCTGCCTCCCGCTCCTTGCCTCGGAAAGCGTCTTTGGTTGTTTTGCACAGAAATACCCGGATCTCTCAGCTGTCGCCTTTCCCCTGTTAGTTGGGGGTATGAGTAAAGGTAGAAGGTTGTTATTTTTTAAATGGAGAGCGGCCAGTCAGGCTTACTTTCTCGACCTTCTCCACTTAAAAGTCCACTGACTCTGCTTAACAGAGGGCAGGGCAGGAGTCCTCAGGCAGCGCTTCCCCTGAATGTGTCAGAATAGACTTGGGCAAGGAGCAGACAGCAGTGTTTTTAAACAGAAGGCCAGCAGTCGCTCAATCAGCGTGGCTTCTGTTTCGAGCTTTTCATTAAAAATACTTGATCAAAAGTGAAAAGCAGAACACTTCCCAGCTCACTCTGTGAGGCCAGTGCTACCTGATACCAAAATCAAAGACATCACAGTAAAAGAAGTCTACAGACCAATATCACTTACGACTGTAGAAGGAAAAATCCTCACCTAAATCCTAGCAAATCAAATCCAGCAATATCGAAGAAGGATTATGCACCAGAGCCCTTGAACAGCACGGGTTTGAACTGTGCAGGTTGACTCGTATGTGGATTTTTTTCCGTAGTAAATACTACAGAACTACGTGATCCACGGTTGGTTGAATCTGCGGATGCAGAACCGTGGAGATGGAGGAACCCCGTATGTACAGGGCTGTGTAAGTTTACACACATTTTCAGCTGAGTGGAGGGTCGCTGCCCCTAACCCCCATGTTGTTCAAGGGTCAAGTGTATTCATTATCTTACGAATGCCAGGTTAGTTCAACATATGCAGATCAGTTATCAATAGATGCGATGTCAGTAGAATGAAGAGCAAAACCCACACGATCATCCCAGTAGATTTAGGAAGAGCATCTGACAACATTTACTGCTTCATAATAAAAACACTCCAACTAGGAAGAGAAGGGAACTTCCTCAGCATTATAGAGGGCACCTGTGAAAACCCCACAACTTCATGCTTTCCCCTGAAGATCAAGACTGTTCTCAGCACTTCCATTCAACTTGGTACTGGCAGTTTGAGCCAAGGCAGTTAGGCAGGAAAATGAAATTAAAGGCATCTAATTTGTAAAGGAAGGATTAAAACCGTTTCTATTTGCAGATAACATAATCTGGCATATGGAAAATCCTGGGGAATCACTAACAAGCTGTTAGAACTAATAATTTCAGTAATGTTGCAAGATATCAGATCAATATACAGTTTCACTCATATGTCTGTACAGTAGCAATGAAAATGCTAAAAAGGATATTATAAGAAAACAGCTCCATTTACAGTAGCATTAAAAAGAATAAGACTTAGGAATAAATTTTAACAAAAGAACACAATTTTTACTCTGAAAACTGTAACGTATTATTGAAAAAAATTAAAAGATCCAAATAAGTGGAAAGACATCCATGTTCATGGATTAGAAGACTTAATATTGCAAAAATGGCGGTACCTTCCACACTGATAAGCAAATTTAACACGGGACTTCTCTGGTGGCGCAGCGGCAGGGGACACAGGTTCGAGCCCTGGTCCGGGAAGATCCCACATGCTACGGAGCAACTCAGCCTGTGCACCACGACTACTGAGCCTGTGCTCTAGAGCCCGTGAGCCACAACTGCTGAGCCCGTGTGCCCCAACTACTGAAGCCCGTGCGCCTAGAGCCCGTGCTCCACAACAAGAGAAGCCTCCGCAGTGAGAAGCCCGTGCACTGCAACGAGGAGTGGCCTCTGCTTGCTGCAACTAGAGAAAGCCTGTGCGCAGCAACAAAGACCCAACGCAGCGAAAAAATAATTAAAAAATTTTTTAATTAAAAACAAACAAAACAAATTTAACATACTCCCTAGCAAAATCTGAGCTAACTTCTTTGTAGAGGTTGACAAGCTCATCCCATAATTCATGTAGAAATTCAGGGGACCCAGAATAGCCACAACTGTCTTGGAAAAAGAAGAACAAAGTTGGAGAACTTACACTTGCCCATTACAAAACAGACTAAAGCTACACTAATCAAGACAGTGTGGTATTGGCATAAGAGTAGAAGGAAAGGCCATGGAATAGAATTGAGAATCCAGAAATAAACCCTCATATGTACATAAACTGAGGGGCCAACACAATTCAACGGGGGAACGAATGGTCCTTTCAGCACGTGGTGTGGGGACCGCTGGACAGCCACCTGCAAAAAGAGTGTCACTGGGTCACTCACCATATACAGAAATTAAAGTGGGTCAAAGACCTAAGTATAAGCACTTAAACTATAAAACACTGAGAAGAAAACACAGGGGTAAATCTCTGTGACCTTAGATTAGGCAAGGGTTTCTTAGATATGACAGCAAAAGAAAAAAGTAGAATCATCAAATTTCAAAACATCTGTGCTTCAGAGGACATCCTCAAGAAAGGGAGAAGACAACCCAGAGAATAGAAAATATTTGCAGGTCATATATAAATGTGATGAAGACTTGTATCTAGTATATTAAAAGAATTCTTACAACTCAATAAGACAAATAATTATAAAATGGGCCAAGGATCTGAATAGACATTCATCCAAAGAGGATATATACATAGGCATATGATAAAGCTAATAAGCGTATGATGAGATGCTCAACATCAGTAGTCATCAGGGAAATGCAGCTCAAAACCACTGTGAGACAGCACTTCATATCCACCGGGAAGGCTATAATTAAAGAAGATGATAAATGTTGGTGAGGATGTGGAGAAACTGGAACCCTCATACACCGCTATATAAAAAATGGTGCAGGGCTTCCCTGGTGGCGCAGTGGTTGAGAGTCCCCCTGCCGATGCGGGGGACGCAGGTTCGTGCCCCGGACCAGGAAGATCCCACATGCCGCGGAGTGGCTGGGCCCGTGAGCCATGGCCGCTGAGCCTGCGCGTCCGGAGCCTGTGCTCCGCAACGGGAGAGGCCGCAACAGTGAGAGGCCCGCGTACCGCAAAAAAAACAAAAAAACAAAAAAAAAAAAAACGGTGCAGCCACTTTGGAAAGTAGTTGGCAGTTCTTCAAAATGGTAAACTTACCATGTGATCCAGTAATTCTACTCTAGTTACAAACCCAAGGGGGAAAAAGAAACTTGCATGCACAAAAACTTGTGCACCAATGTTCACAGCCACATTACAGCCCCAAAGTGGAAACAATTCGAATGTCCAGCAACTGACGAATGGATAAAGAAAATGTGGTCTCTCCACATAATGCAATGTTATTTGGCATTAAGAAGAAAGGAAGTATTGATACATGCTACAACATGGATTTAAAACATTCAAAACATTATGATAGGAAAAGAAGTCAGTCACAAAAAGGCCACGATGTCGTGTTATTCCATTTTATATGAAATGCTCAGAATTGGCGGATTTTTTTTTTAGAGACAGAAAACAGGGGTTGCCTGGCGCTGGGGCACCGTGAGGATTGGGAGGCGATGGTTCAGGTGTGGGCGTTCTTTCTGGGGGAATGAAAATGTTCCAGAATTGCTCGTGGTGATGGTTGCACAGATCTGTGATATACTAAATATGCTAAAAACTGTTGAATTATACACTTGAAATGGGTGAACTATATAGATTGTGAATTATGTTTCGACAAAGCTGTTTTTTAAAAAAATGGAAGGGTCTCCTAGGAGTTCAGGCACCGAGTCTAACAGGCACCTAGCACAGGACAACGTGCTAGGAGGGCCAGAGTCTGAGTGACTCCCCGGCGTCCTCTGGCTGGTGTGCGACTACAGAGATTAAATTAACTATGACGTTAGTGTAATGCGCGGTCTGGCAGTGCCTGCAGATTTGTAGTCCAAAAATATGGGGACTTCCCTGCTGGCACAGTAGTTAAGAATCTGCCTGCCGATGCAGGGGACACAGGTTCGGGCCCCGGTCTGGGAAGATCTCACGTGCCGCAGAGCAACTAAGCCCGTGCGCCAGAACTACTGAGCCTGTGCTCTAGAGCCCGCGAGCCACAACTACTGAAGCCTGCCTGCTGCAACTACTGAAGCCCGCGTGCCTAGAGCTCGTGCTCTGCCACAAGAGAAGCCACCGCAATGAAGAGTAGCACCCATTCGCTGCAACTAGAGAAAGGCCGCACGCAGCAATGAAGACCCAACGCAGCCAAAAAAGAGAAAGAAATGAAGTCCTGGCTCCGTGCCAGGCACTGTTCTAGGCGCTTGGGTGGCGTTGGTACCTCCGCTGTGGAACTGCGTTGGCTGCAGTAATACAGACAGTACATAACAAGCAAACTAAATAAGCAAACATGGTATGTCAGAGGTGACCAGGGCAAAGGGACCGCGGAAGAGCTGGGCGAGTGGGTAGCAGTGTGACAGGCTGGTCAGGGCGTCCGACTGGGGCGGCGGCACCTGTGTGGGGATGCTGGAGGGGCGGCTGTGCTCAGGGTGATGGGAAGTGGGGGTGTGGAAGGCTCCCGGCGGGGGAGGGGCAGGGATGTGTGTTCCGTCTGGACCAGATGGTCCCCGTGCGGAGCGAGCGGCAGAGCGGAGGCGGGAGCGGGGAGGGTGGCTCTGGCCAGGCTGGCGGCTGCTCCGGAGGTGAGAGGCGCTCAGGCTCTGGCTCTGAGGTCCAGGGAGAGCTGGGGGGAAGGTCTGGCCGGGGTGATGCAGCGGTGAGAGGCTCTGGGCCGTGGGCCGAGCCGCCTGGGAGGTGGGGCATCGGGGCGAGGAGCTTGCGAGGCCTGGTGGGCGGTCGGGTGGAGAGCTCTGGAGAGTGGCCTGGCCTGCAGGCAGTCCCTGGAGGGCTGGCGCGGAGGCAGAATTGAATTCGCAGGACTGAGGCCCCCGACACCGCCCTCCAGCGAGGGATGGGTGGAGCCCCCCTGCCTTGGGGGGCTTCACACTGGCTGCAAGCTGAGCACTGAACACCTGTGAGCCCGGAGCCCCGCTCCTCCTCTCCGGGTGGAGGTGGCGGCCTCACGGCGGGGCTCCCTGAGCTCCGGGACCCTGCTGTGTGCCGTCTTGCCTTCAACGCGGACTTTAGAACAGACCGCTGTGCTGGGTCACAGGCCTGTCCCTGCTGCACAAATCTGTACCCCAGCCTGCCTGCCACTCCTCTGGTGCTCAGCACGCTTGCGCGCACGCACGCACGTGTACACACACCCACCCGCCCCGAGCGTGCCCTTTACGAAGTCTCGCGGCCTTTCAGCAGGACACCAGCTGGTGGGTGCAGCGTTGGACAAACCAGGGCCCGAGAGCCAGTCTTTCCAGCGGGCTGAGTGCTCACTGCTTCCCGGGAGGGTCCCATCCACACCCCTTTCTGCACACCCAGGGCTTGGAGCCCCAGGGCCCTCAGGCAGCAGCCCCACACCTGCCACCAGCTCATCTCAAAGAAAAAGGAGGGGGTGAAGTTGCAAAACATACTTTGTGCTGGGGCCTCTTCCCACCTCGGGTGTCATCCTTAGCCCTCGGGTGGGTGGTGTCGTCGCAGTCTCAGGGGTGCTGAGCTGCAGCCATTCCTTGCTGTTGACAGGTCATGGGCCTGTACCTGTGGAGGTGAGCATCTTCAGGTGAGGCCTGGCCTGCTCTCCCGGGAGGGCGAGTTACAGGTGTCTCCATGGTCAGTGGGAGCGGCTTGGAGTTAAAATGCCAGTGTATTGAGCTGTCGCTGTTAATGTCATTTCAGTTTTTTTGTCATAAAACTTTACCTTTTTCACTGTGTTCTCATGCTAAGTTTCGTTTTTAAAAGCTAGTTATTAACGTAAGGCGTTACTTCTCTTCCAAACCATCCTTTCTGGGTCCAGGACTGTGCTTTCTGCCTTATGACCCTGGAGGAGTTGCTTCCTGTCTCTGAGCTTCAAGATCCCACCTGGGAGGTGGGAACGAGATTAGCACCTGCCTCGTGGTGGTTTTGGAGGTTGAGGATCTGTACCAAGCACCTGGGTCGGTGCCTTACAGCTCAGTGCAGGGAACTCGGAACGTTGGCCATCAGGCTTGTATTTGGGGTCTTACCCTAACTCGTACTGATGGTGAAGTAAACGCTTAATATCCTACAGGGTCTCTCCTTTGTTTTCAGCCTGAAAACAAACGCACAGTGAAAAATACCTGATCTTTTAGTCCTGTGACGATAAAAACCGTGAAAACTTGCTCTAGGAGGTGTCGTTTAAAATTACTGAAATACACGCAGTGAGGCTGTAGAATACGTTTTCTCTCCCAGGGATGAATTTAACATCAAGGTTCTTCAAGCCTTTGTGGAACTCCACGAGTTTGCCGATCTCAACCTTGTACAAGCCTTAAGGTGAGTGTTTCATCACTTGCTCTTGTGCAGAGGGAGGGAGGGTGGCCCAGCGGTGCCGGGTGACCCACTGGCAAGCTAAGGGCCTCTGCAGACCTGCAGCCTGGTGGGGAGGGTGGGGAGGGGAGGGGAGGGGGGGGTGTCGGGCCACGCCTGAATCCTTGTGGCCGCCGGTCCTGCGTTCCATTCATAGTTGCTTTGCTTTTTCATTTTGTGTGATATTTGACAGTTGTGGGCGTGCCTCCTTCCCACTTCTGCACGTGGTCTCAGCGCCGCCTGGGCATGGGCCCACTTTACGCCACATTTGGCCTTGAACACCAACCGTGTGGACACCCAGCATGTGCCTGGGAGGGTGTGGGTTTCCTGCCATCGGAGGCCACCCCTGGCCCCAGCGTGCCCGACGGCCTTGGCTGGTCCTGGTCTGGCCTTTCTCCTCCGTGCTCTGCCCCAGCTCGAGCCTGTTTCCTTGTGGCCGTTCCCCCACCTGTGGACCAAGGTGGCAGCCGTGTTGCTGTCTGCCACTCGCGTCCGTGGGCTCAGCCCCTGGCCTCGGCTGAAGGACACACTGGCGGGTTCCAATCCTGTAGCCGTGGTTCAGGAGTTTTAGATTCAGTGTTTGAAAATGGTGTCACGGGGAGGTGCAGGCTTGGCGAGCCTGGGGTGCGTCCACGTGGATTCTGTTCCTCTGGGTCAGTGTCTGGCGCAGAGCCGCGGGGGCTCCCGACTCGCTCCCGCAAGTGGGTGGCGGAGCACAGACAGCGGCTGTGCCACTGTGTCCCGTGGGTCCCCGCGCTCCGCCCGCAGCCCCGACCGGGGCCTCTAGGCGCGGAGGCGCCGCCCAGCCGGACCGTGGAGACGCGCATGTCCCCCTGGTTCTCGTCCCCCTGCAGGCAGTTCCTGTGGAGCTTCAGACTCCCGGGCGAGGCGCAGAAGATCGACCGCATGATGGAAGCGTTCGCGGCTCGCTACTGCCTGTGCAACCCCGGCGTCTTCCAGTCCACGGGTGAGCGCGGGCTGCGGGCGCGGGGCACACGCAGGGGCGTCGCGCGCTGGGCCAGCGCTGACGCCCCGCGGCCCTGACTCCCCCCAGATACGTGCTACGTGCTGTCCTTCGCCATCATCATGCTCAACACTAGCCTTCACAACCACAACGTGCGCGACAAGCCCACAGCCGAGCGCTTTGTCACCATGAACCGCGGCATCAACGAGGGCGGGGACCTCCCTGAGGAGCTGCTACGGGTGAGCCCCCGCGTCCCCCGTCCCCGATCTCTGTGCTCAGGAGCGTCAGGCTCAGCTCAAGGGCAGCGGCACCAGGTCGTTTGTTTCACGGCGTCTTAACAGGGTCCCTGGGCCCCGTGTTGGGGGGGTGACGCGGGGGCGGCCGTTCCTCCTCCGCCTGAGTCCCCGCGCCCGCTGCCTTCCCGCCTCGCAGAACCTGTACGAAAGCATCAAGAACGAGCCGTTTAAGATTCCCGAGGACGATGGCAACGACCTGACGCACACGTTCTTCAACCCGGACCGGGAGGGCTGGCTCCTGAAGCTGGGTGAGCGGCGCTGGGGGCGGGACCGAGCCGAGGCCCCTCCTCCCGCGGCAGCAGCCCCAGCGGTGCCTCCCCGACCGGAGGCACGAACGCTCCACTGAGCATCCCACGCGCCCTGCCGAGCGAGGCCATTCTGCCGGGGCCGCACGCAGTGCCCGTCCCAGCAAACTGCCCCCCCTAGTGTCCAGATAAGCCCACGGCAGTTTCTGTACCAGAGGCAGGCGCCGCCACCCCGGAACCTGCCGCCTCTCTTGGTTTGGTGTGGCTGATTTTTGATGAGTGGTTTAAATGTGCCTTCTTGTTGTTTTCCTTCTGCTTGTGGCTCCCACCTTTCTGTTCTGTGACGGGCTGTCCCTGCTTGTTCTGCGTTAGGAGGTACGTACCCAGTGGCTTCCTGCCCCTTCCCAGCTTCTTTTTCCTCTCCTTTCTCTCTGTCGGTTTGTGTGAAGCTCTGACTTGGCTGTCATCCATCTGGCCCTTATGGCTTCGGACGTGCTGGGGTCACCTCATCCTCCTTGCAGGGTGCGGCGGCCATGACGCCCACCGGGGCTGGGTGAGGAGTGAGGGACCGGAGGCGCGTGTGGATGCCCAGGGGGGACAAGCTCACGCCTCCGTGTCCTCAGGGCCTGAGCCGGGAGGTCTAAATCACCCGCCGCCCACTCACCGGGCGGTGCATGTCTGCACCACCTGTGTAGAGTCCAGCAGCGTTTTAAGGACTTCATAACCACTGACAAACAAGCAGGATAGCATTTTTATTTTCTGGGCAATTTTAGGAATTGGTAGGGGTTTTTTACTCTGGTCGGGGTTGGGATTTCCACCTTCCTGTGACATTGGAGCCTGAGAGATCTGACACATCACCCAGGCATTGTGCAAACACCGGGGCCTACGGAGTTCTGGTGACTTCGTGCCTTTAACTGAGAGGGGATAAGCATGGGCCTGGTGACAGTGTGACAGTGTGGCGGGCGTGGGGGTGCGCAACGCCAGTCAGCTGTTCTGATTTGGGGTCTTGCTCTGACCTTCCTCTGGCTACGCCAGGGTTTGGAAGAGTTCTGGATCTTGGCCTAAAAACCCAGAACTGTAGCCTTGGACTTGAATGGCTGAGTAACCTTCCAGAGGCACCAGATTTTGAGATCCCATGCAGCCTGTGGTCCCGGGGTGAGGGCAGAGGAGGGTGCCCAGAAGAGCGCTTGGGCCCTTCCTGTTGCTGTGTTGCCAGCAAGTGTCCCCCTCGGAATGGTGACAGCACAAGCGGGCCCGGCAGCCAGTGTGCCCCAGGGCCAGCGGGGATGTGGCTGGCTCTGGAGACTGAACAAAATGAGTGACAACAGGCCTGTGACCTGATTGAGCAGATAAGCGGGCCACAGCGCCAGTGCACAGAGCACCGCCACGAGCCGCAGGGCTGGCTGGCACCCAGCGTCTGCTGCTTCCCTGCTCCCGAGGCCCCGCGCTCGTGTCCTCGTTAAGGCTACAGAGCTGGTGGTGGCGCAGCTCACACCTGGAGCCCGGAGCCTTGGCTCCCGAGGCAGCTCTGCTCTCAGGGCTCTTAGCGTCCCCAGGGGGATCCCAGCACACTGGTGGCCCATCTGCACTCCAGACTTCTGCCAAGAGTTGTGACGCTGGCCAAGCTGCTGGGAAGGGTCACTGGGTGTCAGTCCCCGAGGGACCGAGGAGGCGGTCTGTCTGCAGGAAGCAGATGCGGAGGCTGCGTTGGGTTGGGCCTGGGTGCAGCGCCTATACTCGGTGAGGACACGCAGCCCTGGGCCCCTGCATGGCCTGGACACATGGGCAGAGAAGCCAGAATTGTGGCCACGCACGTGCTGGGATAGGAACGGAGATCGCAGTGTGACTTGCTTGGTTGTTTCTCATCGTGAGTTAGAGGACACTGCACTTGAGGAGGCCTGGGTGCCCTGCCAGAGCAGAGCTTGGTGGTGTCGCTTCACGCTGGTACAGTAAATACCATGTAGTCACTATGTTTTGAGAATGAGTCAGTTGTGTCAACGCAGACAGGAGTGCGGTCAGAGTGGGGCTGGCGTGGGGAAGAGGCGTGCGCGATGTGCACGAGAGCGCGTGTCTGCTAACAGCCGTGCCAGCAGCAGGGTGTTTACAAAGAGAAAGTGGGTGCTTATACTAGTCAGGTGTTGCCAGGCTCCTTCCTATAGGTGTGTGTGTGTCCCCGCGTCCTGAAGTCCAGCCGCAAACACGTGCATGAGTGGAGCCGCTCGGTCTCCCTCATCAAAACCTGCTGGGGCTCGGAGACCAAGAGCATCACCACCAGCCACCCTGAAAAGGGGCTTGGGGCTGGGCTGGGCTCAGGGGTCAACGCAGACCACACACCTCCATCTTGATGCCCACAGCCCCCAGCCCGAGAGGCTCCCCTGGTCTCAAGAGCTGGACCAGGGAGGGCTCCTCCAGACTTGCCACTGAACTTGGGCGCAGGGTGGGTGGGAACCCAGGTACGAAGAGCCGAGAGGCCTTCCAGGGAACAGAGAGCCCTGATGGGCCTGCACGCAGGGTTCGGGGAGTGAGAACCCAGCCCATGGGTCTGAGAGACACGGGTTGGGTGGTGCCTCAAGGGGATGGAGGCCTTGGGGGGATGAAGGCTTCTGATGGGGATGGGAAGCGAGATGGGGGGAGATGGGGAATCTGGGGACTTTCCTTCAGGGCATGGCTGAGGCTGCCTCCCCGCATGGCCGCCCCGTATACCCAGCCTGCCTGCGGCCGTCACGAGGACAGACGTATCATCAGTGACGCAGGGGTGAGGGTCTCAGTCCCTGAGGACCCCTCAGTGGCACTGAATCTGAAGGCGGGGCTCCCTCCCTGCAGCTGGGTGTCCTCATGCGTGTCTCTCCCCCCCCCCCACCCCAGATCTCCACAAAGTCAGGCCCTCGTGCCTTGGCCCTCAGGGTGACCTTCATGTCCCTTCATGTCCCCCTGTGTCCCTGTCTGGGCTCCCCAAGCTCCTCACAGCAGGGACCGGGTTTATGACCCTTGGCCATGAGGGTCTTGCCTGCCTGCACGTCCCCTGGGGAGCAGTGGGTCAGGGGAGCCGCTGCTTACCTTGTGCCCGTAGATCGTGGGCATCTGTCACCAGGCTCATGTTTTCTCTTTCAGTTTTTGTTTTTAAACTTTGTATCAGGAGCAAAAACTAGAAATGGAAACCAGTTTGTTTCTGCTGTATATTTGAGGGTAAAAGAGATTTTCTTTTCCATAGTGTAAAGAGAGTAGGTGCAGATGAGCTCTGTGTGTGCTGTGTGTGTGTATGTGTGTGTACACGTGTGTGTCCCAGATCTTAAGAGATTAATTCAATCTAATAATTCCCTGGGCCAAGGCGTAATCGATTTTGATGGATCCCAGGGCTGCCTGAAGTCCTCAGTAATGTGATGATGGCCCTGACGTAACGGGATTAAGTCCTGGACAGACCTGCATCCTGTTGTCATTTCCATGTGGGGAAATTAAGACCATTCATCATGACTAACTCTTGCAGGAAGCAGATTTGGGAAGCGCTCATCTGGGTGCCGCGCAGGCAGGCGGGGTGCATGCGGGGCGGGCCAGGCAGCACAGCACGGCCAGCATTTGGCTGAGTGGCGGGCGGAATCGGGGGGCAGAATGTGAAACATTTTCCTCGAGGAAGGAAACTTAAAACCCAGCTCGGCCCCTGTGGCATTTATGAAAAGCGCACTAACTTGTGTAGGGCCCGCGCCGCCCTGACTCACGGGGTCCCTCTGCTCTTAGGGGGGCGCGTGAAAACCTGGAAGCGGCGCTGGTTCATCCTCACCGACAACTGCCTTTATTACTTTGAATACACGACGGTAAGTGCAGGGCAAGTGCGGGGCTGCCCGTCCTCCGCGTCGCGTCGCGGGACCCTCCGCGGGTGCCGGGGGAGGCTGGCTGAGCGCTCTCCTCCCGCAGGATAAGGAGCCCCGGGGAATCATCCCGCTGGAGAACCTGAGCATCCGGGAGGTGGAAGACCCGCGGAAACCCGTAAGCTGGCTTCCCTGCCCCCCGCCCTCCCTCTCCTCCCCTCCCCTCCCCTCCCCTCCCCTCCCTCCCCTCCCCCCGGCGCCGGGTGACTGTCGTGTCTGTCTCCACCAGAACTGTTTCGAGCTTTATAACCCGAGCCACAAAGGGCAGGTCATCAAAGCCTGTAAGACGGAGGCGGACGGCCGGGTGGTGGAGGGCAACCACGTGGTGTACCGCATCTCGGCGCCCAGCCCCGAGGAGAAGGAGGAGTGGATGAAGTCCATCCGGTGCGCCCCCCGGGCCAGCGGGGGCGGGGCCGGAGGGCGGGGCCCGGGGCTGTGGGTGGGTCACATGGGGGTGGGGGCAGAGGGGGCGGGGCCGCGCGGGGGAGGACCGGCCCTCCTCGCCTAACCGAGTTTCTTTCTCATTTTTCCCCCAGAGCGAGTATCAGCAGGGATCCTTTCTATGACATGTTGGCCACGAGGAAAAGGAGGATTGCCAATAAGAAATAGAGCTTTCCTGGCCTGAGCAGCAGGTAAAAGTAAACTCAAACCCCGCAGCAAAGAGTGACTGGGGGCCTCCCCGCAACACCCTGGACCCGCGGCCTGGCTCCTCAGGGACGGCGGCCCCCGCTGGTCTCGAGGGGCCTCACGTCGTCCCTTCCCGCTGCCCTCCCGGCGCCGAGCGCATCCTTCTCGAAGTCTCGTCCAGCAGCTGCGCCTGGTGGTTCAGCCGTGAAAATCCGCGTGGCAGACGCGGGGTCACACGTGTTCCTTTGTGGCGGTGTTCGCCATTCTGGAAGCCGCTGTTTTGTATCATAACAGGAAAGGAAAAGCTACCAGTTTTTTATTGTTTTTTTTCTCAGATATATAGGATTATAGCTTTTATATGCCTTTTTATATTCTCAAATTATAATGAAAGATACTTTCTAACAGTAGTATTTTTAGAATG
The DNA here is from genome assembly GCF_949987515.2 of Delphinus delphis. Taxonomy (NCBI): domain Eukaryota; kingdom Metazoa; phylum Chordata; class Mammalia; order Artiodactyla; family Delphinidae; genus Delphinus; species Delphinus delphis. Next base: position 83,210,031 of record NC_082697.1, on the reverse strand, counting down.
GCAGCTATAAATTTAACTTCTGGACACAAGAATATACTGTGCACTGAGAACAATTACATGTGTACACGTATGCAGTCCCCGGGGGGCTGGGGGGGCGCCCCGCCCGTGGGGGGCGCCCAGGGGAGCGCCTGGTGGAGGGAGGCGCACGTGTCCTTGACAGCCAGCACTGGGCGTGGCGGGGCGGAGTCCAGTCCTCCGGGACCGTTCAGCTCAGACTTTGTGGTCCCACAGATACTTTCTAAAGAGGCAAATTGTTAAAATATAAATTTCGGTTTGGGGCATTTGTCCTGTAACTTCTGAATCCCAGGATAGACAGCGTATGTGTTGGACCACATGAAACTTCTCATGTTTGACTGTTTCTGACACCCACAAACAGCAGTGTCCTGTGGTCCAGCTGAATACGTGGTTCAGACCAGCTGTGACCACTGTCTTCACTACTTGTTGGCAAAACGAATGCTTAGAATAATTTGACCACATTTCTTAACGTAATGAGTAGACCTATAAGGAGATAGGGATAACCTTATTCCATGTTTTCAGAGATTTGGTCTTTCGTTATGGGGAGGGAAAAGAGCAGGCGGCGGGGTGGGGATGAAGAAGTGGAGCGCTTAGGCTTTTCTGTAAATAGTTTAAAACCCCAAACGTGCACTGGTGACGGGACTGCTGAAGATCGCCGACCAGGAGGTTGTCAGGTTGCTGGTGGCTGAATGAGAGAGAGGTGCTCAGTCGTGTGCTGAGGGCAGGCTGGAGCTGGGCCCCAGCACGTCGCAGAACTGGCCCAAGGGTGCACAGGTGGGCCGGCCAAGAGGCGCTGGGTGCTGGGACATTTGGGGCTGGTGACAGATGCCTTTTTATTGGGAGCTTTATTTCCGCCGCCAGGACCCCTGCATGTACTACATAGGACCCCCTTGCCCACAGGGGCCGTTCCAGTGGAGGGTCCCTCCCCTGCAGGACCTCCTTTCCCTGCGCCAGCCGCGAAAGCACTCCCTCCGCTTGCACACGTGAGAGGTCATCACCTCTCCTGTGCAAAAGCAGAGTCCGAGAGTGGCAACCGCAGGCTGTACGCACTTACGTGGAGATGTAAAGAGCAGAAGGAACCGTTCCTGGGAGCTGCCTTGATGCTGAGACTGAACGGCTATGGGCCTTTGGCCTCGGTGCAGCTGACCTTGTAGCGCTAAGTCACACCAGACTGCGAAAGGGTCTGCACCCAGGACTCTCCAACATGCATCAAACTGATTTTTTTGGTTCATTCCCAAGCTTTTAGGCTTTGCTACTGTACTGATACCTCAGATTGGACCCTGTAGTTTTGAGAAAGGCAAGTCAGCATTCCTGAAGCGCGTGACTGGCGTATATGCAACTCTGGCCCCCAGTCTTCCGTGAAAAGGGACGCTGCCCAGACCACCAGACCAAACACTGCTGACGACGACCTGGCAGCGCCCTCCCCTCGGGCTGGCCCTGTGCCCGGGCTGCTTGGGGCGCGGGCTCCATCAGGATTTTGTGTGGAATAACCTGTCTCTCCTTTGTCTGACCCAGGTAGGACCCTGGGGATACAGGGCTTTCTGTCTTTCGGGTGTGCCTCAGGGTGGGGCTGGGAGAAGTGAGCATAAGGAAACACCTGGAAGAAATCTGTTCCTCTGGCCACCTGTGAAGGAGCCTTGCCTGAGGCCTGTTTGCCCAGAATGATGCAGAAGGCCATGGTGCTCAGAATCTGTGTCACTTGCCCTCGGGAGTATTACGTGAAATCGTGTAACTCCAGGTTTTGTGTGACAGTGTTAACCTGACGGGGCTGTGGGGTGGGGCCCGGCTGCCTGGACCTCAGCGTGGTCCCCCGTTCATCCCCCTCCCCACCCCCCTGTCTGCACTCAGTGCTTGAATTGTCAGTCCCAACTCTGGCCAAAGAGCTCTCCTCCAGAGACGGAGGGCAGGAGGCAGGGAAGGGGGTCGCTGGGCGGGAGACGGCGGCTTACACGGCCCCACCAGCCCCCACTAACATGTGGGGTTTAATTGGCCCACCCTGGACCCAGACAAGCAAGTGTCTTCAGGATCACGGAACAGTGTTGAGCAGTTTAATGTGGTACCAGGTTGAGTCCAAATAGGAGCTGTTTATAGATGAAGCAGCATTTAATGCTGCATATAAAGCAATGCATATTTTTCAAGTTAAAATGCATATATCTACATAGATGTGCTTTGCTGAGAAGTTAGGTCTGTTGTAGACCAGAAACCACACATTGTGATTTCTTGTTTTATTTTTTTCTTAGAAAACATTTCTATTTACAGTAAATAGAGTTAATATGTAAATAATGTACATATATAATATGACTTCTGGAGTGTTATTCAGTGTATATACTCCAACTTGCATGAAGAAATACCCTATATCTATTATTGATATTTTGTTGTAAAGTGGATGGTGAAGTTGGAGAGTGAATGGCTGTCAAATTGCAAATACTGTGTTGGTTAAATAAAGACGCACTGTTAAAACAAGATTGCCTGTGACTGGGTTCTTTAAAGTAGGGAGGCTGTCGGGTCCAGCAGCCCACACCTGACTCTCCCTCACCCATTTGGGGTCTGCACCTCCCAGTCTGGGACTGAGAGCCCGTGGCTTGAGCTTTCGAGGTTTTAGGAAAGTGAAGGCAAAGAGAAAGAAGTCCAAGAGAAGTGTCTGTAAGCAAATGGGGAAAACAGCAGTAAAAAATGACACGAAAGGTTTAATTTGCTGCCATTTATATACTATATAAATTTTACATGCTGTATATTTACAGTGGGGCAAGTGCTTTTTTAATCTTTAAAAAAACAAAGATCAAACTTTAGACGTCTCTGAACAACACAAACTGTATAAACCATACAGATTATTCAGATACAAACTGTATTAAATACAGTTTTCCCCACTCCAACTCCTGATGCAGGACCAGTGAATTATAAGTGTATCACAGTTTGATAGCATATCCATATTAAAAATAAAATCACAGTATGATTTTTGTCTGTAACTAGAAACTTTAAGGGACCAAGCTGACAACTCAGACTCCAATATCATAGTCAAGACAAGAGACACTGTATAAAAAAGTGTTATGTAATAAAAACATACTGTAGGCCTTACAAATAATGTTCCGATTATACATTCATAATGTAAATACTCATCATAACTGGTAAATTGATTGGAATAGTTCCACAAAGTTCAAAAACAGAACTTGTCTATAAAATCTTCAAATCTTGAATACAACTAAAATATGAAGCAAATTAGTTTCTAGTATCAGACATTACAGAAAACAGACTGCTCTCAAAAGTCTAGTTGAGAGCTTGTGAATCTTTAAATAAGTTTTTAAATTAAATATACACACTGTCAGTTTGTACTTTTAATAATTCCATGGTTTCCCGGTTGGTCTTGCACCGGATGTCTAACTTGGAGGAGCATTACATGGAATACGAGTGATCAACCTGAGTCTGTGATTAAGCAGCATTTGAGATGTTCTAGTCCAGGGCGTTATTTTCAATGTGGTTTATATACACAGTATTTTACAGTGGTCAGCAGTTGTAGAAAGTGTTCACCCATTTGGAATAAGGGTAATTAAGAAAAGGTAAAAACTAAAAAAAAAAGTCCTCCATGGTAAAATCTATACACTATTTACACTAAAGAAGCACCACGCAGATTTCAAGTTATTTTCTCTATTTGTAATTTAATGTGGGTTGGGGATGGCTTCTGTTGAACACGTTGAATCTGAAAGACAAGAGGCAGCGGGCGTTAGTTGGTCCAGAGGCAGGAAGTGGGAGCCCAGCGCCCCGTGAGCCCCGGGCGGGACTTCTCTTCTTCATTCACGCCCTCGCCTTAGCAGGCGCCCCCAGGTCTCTGGGGGGAGCCCGCCTGCCTCCCCGCGGGCGGTGAAGGAGCCGGCGGTGGCGCGGGGCCTGCGCGGAGGGCGCCCTCTGCTGGGCGCGGTCCCGCCAGCCCGGCCGCCGCGGAGCCGCCGCAACCCGGCGATTCCCTTGCTCTAGGTAGGAAGAGGCTAATTCCTTAATGCGGCTCCGGTCTTCCCATTGATGACACGCTGTAAAGCGTGTTAATCAACTGCAAGTTAATCTCCTGCGGACAGTTCACTTAAACCCCCCTTGCCGACTACCAGAAGTTACACGTTTGGACAAAATTTCCTCCGGAGAGCAACCCTGCAGCTGCAGCGCGCCCAGGACACCAACCCCACCTCCCGGGGCCACTGAGTACGAGGCCAGGAGGAAACGACACTCCAGGTTTTGATTTGCTGTAAAAAAGCACCCAAAACCCATTCCGATCAAACCAAGCCTGAGCCCTTTCGGTGCGCAGGGCGGGCGGCGGGCACGGGAAGGGCTCCCCTCTCTCGGCCCCTCAGGTGGGGCTGCGAGAGGACATGGCTTCTCCATCTTTCAAATGTTTATCAAATGACTTGATTCTGAAGCTTCTGACCTGGCCTCACTTTCTCACAACGAGGGAGGGAGGGAGGGAGCAGAGCTACTCTCTGACTTAAGGGGCCCAAATCCACCCCCACCACACAAGGACTGACTCCCCACCTGCTACCCCCGAAGCCGAGTCCCAAAGCTCCCTCCTCAGGGCCCCTCAGCGGCTCTACAAACAAACAGGAAGAACATAGACGAAAAGAGCTTACCGTAACCAGTGAATTTTTTGTCTTGAAGCCACGTTTTCAATCACCTAGAAAGCAAAGGTTAGGAAACATTTTAATGATGGTTTTGCAAAAATTTTAGTGCCTATGCTCTGTGTGCGTTACGTGATTACACTCAGAAGCAGTCCTCAGTAGCTTAATGTCTGTTGCCTGAAATCAGTCCTACACAAGCTGTGTCTCCAAGTGTTTCACTGAAAACAAGAGTTGAGGTGATGACTGAGGACCACGTCCCCTCAGCAATAGTCCACTCTGGCCCCAGTAAACTCATCAGCCTTTCAGCATTAGGTGAGAACAGATCTCAGGCCAAAGAAGTCGAGAGCTTGATGGCGCCAGAGAACAGGAGTCTGGAAGACAGGTCAGTGGTCAAGGCACCAGGACAGACACACGCAGGCCAAGACGTCCGGCCTCCACCAGCCAACAGCGATGCTTGGCCTGGGCCCGAGCAGGTGGCCCTTCCCGGGAGGTCAGGATGGGACGGGCGCCCAAGCCAGTCATTGGGCGCCATCAGATCGAGGACAGGAAAGGGGCCACCCCATCTCCTGCAGCCTCTGGAGAGGCGGTCTGGGCCACCACATGCCCACTACTGGGCTTTGCACGCCACCTACTGTCCCCCGAGCCAGCTCTGCGGGTGCACTGGCGGCCTCCAGCTGTGGTCCTCACCAGAGACCTGCAGCCGGAAGGGGATTCTGGCAAAAATGTAGAATCCCTGCGGATCTGCGCAGAATGCACACGAACAGCCCGTCTCCACTTCGCCCCAAGCACCAAGCAGACATCAGAAGGGACTCATCCCCAGCAAGCGCCTTCCCCGAATCGCTGAACTGTTCATGGGAAACCAATGCGGAAATGCAAGTAATTCCCCTCTTAACAAACACACAGAGCAAACCCGCCGGTAGCTTCCCTTTCCTGCCGTCCCTACGACTCCTCACCCATTCCGCGCGCCCCAGCACTCCCCCCACCACTCAGGAACACCCCCCACCCCCCCGTCCTCGGCTCCTCCAAACGCCAGTGCACTGTGCAGCCATCTGTCCCTCCTCCACCAACCATCATGGGACTGGGCCACTGGAAGGGACAGGGCTGCCCCCGAACAAACGATACCTCACCCGGGTCCAGGACGCAGTCGAGAACCCCCTGACCCCTGGACATCTAGGACAGCGGGCAGGGTCGTGAGGGTGCGCCTCAGGGCTCCAGGGCGAGGCCAGCAAACCTGTCCCCATGGACGGGCGGACAGGCGGGCTGGGCTGGGCTCCTTGCGGCTCTACTGACACCTCAATTTCACACGATTTTCATGTGAAATGAAATATTCTTCTTTTGACTCTTCCAACCATTTAAAAACGTCAAATCCTTCCTTACCGTCAGGCCGCGCAAAGGCGGCGGCCAGTCCAGCCCTGCCCTAGGGGGGCCCCCGGCCCCCTCAAAAACGCTCAGCACTCCTTCCAGGGTCGAAGGTCATTGGAACAGATGAGGAAGCAAGGGGGGCTCTGCTTTCAGAGCAATCAGAGTAGAAAAGGCTGGGAAGTTACAAGGGAAGGCAGAGCTGTGCAAAGCAGACAAGAATCCCAGAGCCCAGAGGCCTGCAGTGACCCAGGGCACCCCGTCAGGAGCCTGAGCTTCACCAACGCAGGCCTGAAGCATGACGTCCAGCGAGCCAGTCACCAAACTGAGTTCTAGGTTCTACTCACAATGCCAAAGGCTTAAGGATTCTGGAGAGAAAGAATGTACCACAACATTTCTATCAAAAATGGCTTAAAAACAGAAGTTCTGGTCCACAATCAGACACTCAGAGCCATCAATTCCAGAGGTTCCCGGTTCCGCGTAACTCAGGTCTCCAGTAAGCGCCGCGGCAGCACGGCTAACCGTCGAGACCGGCCACAGCAGCCTCGGGCCAGCCGTCGGGCAGAGGACACAGGGCGGGGAGCTCAGAGGGGACTTACACCTTCTATGCCCTTTGAGGCTCCTTCCCTGTGTTAACCACCCTTTCCAAAGAAAAGAGTTTCTATATTCGCAGTTCCAAGTATGTCCTCTTACCCTGGCCACACTTAGACAGATGACACCTGTCATCCCTCGTTTCCATCCAGAAATGTTTTGTTTTCTCAGGGCAAGGTCCCACACCATCCAGAGGCTGGCTGGCCATGAGGGGGAAAGCGCTGTCCGCTCCCTGGAAATGGTCCACAGTCTCACAGCTGGTGGCCTCGGGCAAGAGTGGCTCTGAATCTCTAAGCGAGTTCTCTGATTTTGAGTGCTTCTTCTTTTTCTTCTTCTTCTTTTTCTTCTTGTGTCTGTTGTGCAGGTCGGCATCAGAGTGCGTTACCAAAAGGTCTGAGTACTGCTGCCGCCTGCAGAAGAAAAAGCCAGAACTCAAACCACCGGAAAAGCAAACCACCCCAAAGAGAACTGGTCTTCGATTTATACTCACTACTGTTGACACTCATTACGTGAACACAGGTAAACCCTATAATGAAAAATGCGTTGTTTTCATTGTAATAATTTTTTAAGTCTGGGGTCATAAGTTCACCAATTTCAACCTTTCCCCACCGATGCCCTTCAGCTTTGTTTGGGAGGGGAGCTATGGCCAGAACACCAGAGGAAGGATTTCGTCAATTTTTCCTGAAACTAGTGGCTGAAGGAAAAAATATTTTTGCCAGGTGTCTCAGGCACATAGGAGGGAAGGAAGTTTGATTTCCTTTTCCTTCAAGTAACCACACTCTCTACCTATGCCTCCTGGTAACCTCTTCCCAGGGTTTCGATTTTACGAGACGCCAACGTGTAGCACGCAATGTGCAGTAACCGTGTGTGTGCTCGCCCCTCTCATCGTGGAGAAGTCATTTTCAAGAAAACTACTGACCAATTTAGCTTTTTAAAAATACAAATGTCCCAATGAGATTTCAAACTGAGAAATGGAGACAGAAAACTAGACAGAGGCAAATGCAACAAACGATGTGTCTCAGCCCTTTGGGTCACAGGCACGTTCAACAGGGTGGCGGCCTCCCATTTCCTGCCACGAGGCAGTAGTCACTGAGGGTAAAGAAAGTATCAGCAGATGTGAAAATATAACTAAATCTGTGAATAAATATATTAACAATCACTGTGAAGTCAAAACATCCCAAGTTTTATCTATCTACCAAACACTGCACACTTACTCCTAGAAGTTAAAAAGCACTAACTGAAAACGGCAACATCATCTTAAAAGATGGTTTTCGGGCATTTTAAAATACCATGAAATAAGATCCAGCTTAACACAGAGCTAAGTTATAGGAATCTATAAAAACAGGGAAGTCCAAAACCCACAGGGATGAAAAGTACAAATCAGAGTCACATACACAGGACACAGCCCTTCACCTGTCACCAAGCACACATGCCCTCACCTGGAATTCCGCTCTCGGTGTTTGTCCTTGGATTTCTTTTTCTTTGATTTTTTGTGCTTCTTCACTTTAGGCTCCTCTAAAGGATCCTTCTGTAAGCTTCTCCAGGCTTTCTTTTCTACGTGGCTGTCTTTATCCCCTACACTACTGTACCTCCGTTTTCGTGACTTGATGTTTTTGTGTTCGTGAAACTGACCGGCGAGGTCACAGCCTCTGTCTTCAGCCCCCAGTGCAGCCTTGTCGTGGGCGTACTTGTCAGCAGGGTGTGGAGGGGGCGTGTGGGCCGGGCCCGCCCCGGGGCTGCTGATGCGGTGCCGGTCCCTCTCTTTGGCCGCCGGCTCGTGGCCCTTCCGGCCTCTGTAGTGGTCCTTGTGGGGCCGGCCGCTGTAGGGCCCGGCTCGGTCGTACTCTCGCTCGCCGTGGAGGGGCCTCCACTCCCACGGCTCGCGGGCCGGGTACGAGGCGTATCTGTCGTGGTGGTACCTGAACCGCCCCCAGCGCATCCCGTCCGGGTAGTTCTCCCGGGCCCAGGCGTGCTCGGCCTCAGCGTGGTGGTAGCGGCCCCACTCCTGGTCGGGGGCCCCCATGCTCCGGGAGCGCGGGTGGCCGGACCTGGCCAGGGATCCGGGGCAGGGGGCGTGCGGGGCCGCGGCGCAGGGCTCGGGCCGCTCGGACCGGCACCGCTTCCACTCATGGTGGGGTCGCCTCCGGCGAGGCTGCTCCTCCGTCCCGCTCCTGCTGTCCCGCGCGTGCTCGCCGCTGGACGATCGGTCTTTTCGGCTGCGGTAATGTCCTCGGTCAACCTTTCTGAGGCTGCTGGTTTTTTCCTGCACTGCACAAGCCTCCTGGACCTTCTGCCCGGCCTTACTGTCTTCACCTCTCTCACCGTTACTTTGCTCGGGGACCCCCTCTGGACGGTTTTCTGCGATCCTGTCTAATTGCGGAGAGGGCACCCCATCTGCGGACACCCCTGTGCTTTTAGGGGGACCCTCCACATCCGTGCCTCTGTCCCGACTGCTGTGACCCAAGGGCTCAGGCTCACAGTTGCCCTCGGTACCTGACAAGGGGCTCGGGCTCAGCCTCCCCGCGGCTTCTGCTGCCGCCGGGTCCTGGGGACGCTCTGGTGACGTCCCTTTCACGTCCTGGGACGGTTTGCTCTGATCGTTTGTTAAATTCCCTGGATCACACGGTTTAGGAAGCTGGTCACCCCCGAGGGTATCCTTGTTGGTGTTACAAAAGGTGTTGATACTCGGCAAAGCCTCCTCGGGTTTTGCCAAAATGTTTTCAGAGACTTCTTCTTTGGTAGGTTTGATGCTGGCGTCTGAGGGCAACAAAACCTTCTTGAATTTGCTGCTAAGGCTCATGACCAGCTCTAGGTTCTCACGGGAATCGGGAACGGAGCTGCCAGCCTCCAGCTCAGCCTCGGGGTCCTGCGGAGGCCTCTCCTCTGTCCCAGTTGTACTGCAGCCCCACCGAAAGAAAGAAAGAAAGCAATCAGCCACTTACTTGTTTGCTTCCCGGCTTCCTGGCTCACAGGGACAAACGCTTCAAATCGTTCATTTACTAAATACTGTATGGCTTTACTACATCTGGTTTAAACCTAAAACTGGGCTTATCATTTTTGGAAACTTCAAATTTTCTCATTAAATAAAAATGTAAAAATTGGTATCAAGCCTACCCCATTTTTCAGCAATAATAATTCCGCAATTCTAGGCGCCTTCTGTTTTCAGATATACTTCTAATTCTTCTTAATAACCAAGTCCGAACCATCAGAAAAGTCAAGTAACGATGGGGCTCTTACTTTTCCTCTGGATCCCTTTTCTCTGAATTTTCCTGGAGCCTCGGAGCTAGAGTAGCTACCTCCAGACACAGCCAAGAGCTCCCTGAATTACCTGCAAATTGTGAGGAATCACTGAGGCTTTAGAAACACTTTCTGTAGTAAAAGAACTCTGCCTTGCTTCTGATGGAGTCTCGAAGTTAATGAAAGCTGCCAGAAAGCAAGAAAAACCCTAAAGCGGGCCCGCTCTGCAGCGGGAAAATATCTGGGAGAGAGAAGACACGTGTGATCTAGAGTGTGGCAGTGACGTGTTCAAGGCTGCACGTGAGGTTAGGAAACGTGCGTAGCTGGGGACTGACTGCTTACACAATCACCTGTCACAATTCTCGCACACATTACATTTGAAGACCAACTAAGCCGGACAAGGACAGAGAAAGGAGGACAGCTATCCTGCCAGGGACTGAGTGTTCAAGTGCCCAGGGTCGACTGGGAGTACGTGCTCTTTGCTCGTTCTTCTGAGCATTCCTAACAGTGGTTCTTGGTGAGAGCACGCCCCCCGCAGGGCCCTTCTGAAATGTGGGGTGCATTTTTGGGTTAGCCCCACGATGGGGGAGCCTCACCAGCACCAGTGGGTGGGGGTGAGGCAGGCGGTCCCACAGAACAGCCCATGTCCCAACGTTCACGTGGGTGAAAACCCCGGCTCTATTACTGGCCATTTCACAGACACCACTAGGGTGTTGATCTCAGGTTGGTCAGAGCTTGGCCAGAAGTCGTCTACCAGGAGGACGTCACGGCGCTGACGTGCGTGATGCGACCTGTGCGTGGCGCCAAGCTGCTGGCCCACCCCGCGTCCTGCGGTGGCACCGTCTCCCGGGCTGTTCACGTGGCGACACGCCACTGCCTCTGACCCTTCCTTCTACTCCCATCACATGACATTGAGGTCAATGCACTGACTTCTTTTTTTTTTAAGTGTGGAGACAGACGATCTTAACTAGGAATTTAATTTCAGAATTCTAAAGGGAGCAAAACCAAGGCTTCGCTATTGGACAGTCGAGAAGCCCTGCGCCACCCCTTCACACCTCCTCAGGTGCCTGTCACACGGGGGGCTGAGTGGGATGGTGCTGGCGGGAGGCCCAGCCAGGGGCTGAGGAGGGGCCCCAGAGAGGAGGGGCCCCAGAGAGGAGGGGTGCTGCGGGGGGGGGGGTGGGCGTCAGCTGGACTAACAGACCCTGTACGTGTTTACTTTCTTAAAAGGAACATGAATGAGTTCAACAGATCGTTATTCAAATCATTCCAGGGTCCAAAAGGTTCACCCTAAGACTTCCAGAGCGGCCGCACCCACAGGCCCTGCTGTGACTCCCCGGCCCGCGTCCCACGGCCTTGGGACCGTATCCTACCTCATCTCATCTGTGGAGCCTTTCCCTTTGCTGCCGAGTTTGAAGGTCTCTAAGATTTTGTCTTCTGGGAGAAGTGGCAAAGGAGCAGGCATCAACTACCATAAAAAAACAGAGAGATTTCAACTCTGGGGGCCACCTGAAACCCAGCCACGTGACCCGCGGACACAAGGGTGGAAGCAAAGGCCGCCCCAGCCCCGGCCGATGCGCACTCACCTTCCCAGGGAGACTGTTTGCCTTAGAAAAGGGGTTTTCTGAGTGTAGGGCAGGCTGGACGTGGCAGCTGGCAGCACCCGAGGGTAGGCTGTTTTCTTTCGGGTCACTGTCCGTACTGGTAGCACCATTTAGAGCCACGGGCTCTCGGAGCTCGTGCGGAGAGGCCCCGACATCTTCGGCAAGCGGAGCAGGGGCGCGCGCGCTCTCGGCAGGACAGAGACTGTTCTCCTTGCCGAGGCCCTTCGCCTCCTCGTCGGACTCTTCGGACGACTCGGCGCCGTAGGGGACCAGCACGCCGGAGCTCAGCTTGGACCTGCCGTTCGTCACAGGCTCAGGGCAGGACTCCCTCAGGGCGATCTGCTTCGTTACCTTACTAGACGCGGGCATCACGGGGGCACTCGAGGTAGACTGTATTGCAGTAGAAGTCGTAATGGTAGAGGAGGGGGCGGGCTTGTTAGCGCTCTCCGAAGAGCTGCTGTGGAGAGTAGGCTGTGGCTGCATTTTCTGCACAGGTAACTTGCTGTGAATACTGATCGTGATTTTCTGTTTCTTGGGATGTTCTGGAATAGCTGAGGGCCTGTTAACCGGCCAGTCCTGAACAGATGTCGAGGCGTTAACAGGGCCAGTCCTACTGACACTGGAATTCCCGTTAGGACTTGCCATGGAGCTGCTCGGCATTTCCTTCAAGGGTCCTGTCCCGTTTAGATGAGGTGGGTTCTGGAAACAAGCAGACCACAGCCAGGTGAGAGCTCCAGAAACGGTCGCAGACTCAGAAACCTGAGGCCGTGGGCCTCTCCCACTTCGGTTATCTTTTTCTTTTGTGAATACCAAGTTTCACGCACCTAGAAAGCCCTCCCCCTCTCCTGCGGGCCTGCCCACCACAAACCTTTCTGGAAAAAGCAACAGCAGTGGCCCCTGCACACAGGGCATGTGCTCTCCAGCTGGCCGTGTCCTGAGGTCTCACTCAGGCAGAGCCCAGGGCAGCACCTGCTGCCCGTCCAGCTCCCTAAGGCACTGAATCTGTGACTCCCTATCAAACTGAAGGCTGTTACGACACTATGGCACAGGTGAAAGGATTATTCCAAGGTGTATACAGGCTATTCCAACAAGTCCAACATGTCCACAATCTCAACACCTACGTCAAGCAAAAAGCCAGGCCTCCACTGAGGACTCAGAGCTTCACACGAACCAGGCATACCTTCCATTCCCCCTGAGAAGCCATGAGGGAGTGTGATCAGACCCAGCCGGACGGCACAGAGAAAATGCCGAACTCCTGAAAGGGCTACACGGATACGACTGAAGTGTTCTTTCTGTAAAAGCATCACTTTCCTGGAGGCCAGCATTGATCAAGAATCCCCAAATATTTAATCCATTAAGTGAACGGGAGTCCAAGGCGGGAGCTAAAGTCTCTAGCGTCTAAATAGACTCACACCAGACTTTCTTCTTGATCACTATGTCCATACTTGGGGACGTTCTGTATATTTGAAATATAATCAACAGCTTGAATAAACTCTTTGGACAAGAAATTCAGTTGTAGATGAGGTCATGACAACCACTGCAGTGTTAACTAGAGGGCTGGAAAGATGAACATAAGATGACATTCTACCCGTGGAACGTTACCTTCATCATGTGAGAAGGAAGCTGTGGTCCGATGAACCCGGATGCTGCCTGTGTGTTGCTGACAACCCGCTGGCTGATCACCGGCTGGGGAGAGGACTGGCCAGGGCTATGGGCGGAATGAGTAAGTTCACCTCCTATTTTCACATCGTGGGACCTGGGGACAGAGAGTGACAGTGCTCAAGGTGATATGGGACATCTCCCCAAAAGAGACTCACGTACACCCCACCCTCAGGTAACAGGTGACATGATGCACAGAGCTACGCGCAGGGTCCCCATCAAGTCCAGGCCAACGCCGGGTGCTCAGATCGGGAGATAACAGGTCACTGGGCAAATGGTATTGTGAACTGTGTATTCTGAGGATGCCACTATCTGAAAGCTACTGTTCTTTACTTTTTAATTTTTTGAAAGCTATTTTTCTTTTCTTTTTTATTTCTATTTTTCTAATTATAAATACATACCATTGTAGAAAAATCTGTAATATCCTGAAAAGTTAGAAACAAACAAAAACACTTTGCCTCCCCTCACTGCTTTGAGGCGTCTACTATTCAGATTTAGTGGATTTTCCTCCAGGCTTTAGCCTGTACTGATTTCTTCAGTATCAGTGTGTAAAATTTCAAACTGCTTATCCTCCTTATGTGGAGCACTCTCTCATATCATTTTAAAAAGCTTTATAAAAATCACTTTTAACAGCTGCATTGTTTCATCATATGGATATGCTATAATTTATATGATCTTCTGCTATTGATGGAAATTTCATGATGTTCTGAATTTCCAGCTACTACAAATGAATGCACTGGAGCACACATCAGATTGTTCCAAGGCCCTACATTTCCAGAAATGGAACTAGCAAGTCAGAATATCCAGCAGCAGCAGGGGTACTGGTGCTGGCCCAGGCCTGGCCCAGGGAGGTGGCTGGCTGCCTGTGCTCAGTGGTTGAGAGGTGACCACACCCAGGTACTCAAGAGTCCCCTTCTCCAGGCCTCCGCTCACTGCCTCCCAGGCCCGCTGGCCCACCCGGTTTGCCAGCAGCAGCAGAAGCCCACCCTCTGAGACTGCCACCTTCCCTTTCTTCTGCACGTTTCTTTATTAACCTGCCAAAGAGCTGGGAGCTACAGCAAACTCATGATCCACACTGAATACCACCTTCCTTACTCTCCCCACCATCGAGATGCTGTTTAAACAAACAATATTGAATTTAAATATGTTGATGAGAGGAAGAGAGATGACATAACAGAAAAGATGAAAATTTGCTTTCCTGACAATACCTGATATAAAAGAGAACATAAGCTTGTTGACTGAGTACCGATCTAATATCACTGATAGATACGATGGAGTCATTCATTTGGTACCAGAGGTCATTGCTAGCCTGCAAAACAGCCAATAAAAGAGATATTAGATACAATTAGGTAAATAGGGAACACCAATCCAGAGATGTAAGGAAAATGGGCTTTCACATTTTACCTGTAAGAGCCCCACCTTTCCTCCCCAAAATGCCAGGGCTGTCTTCCAGTGTATTGTAAAAATAGTTATTAGCAAAATCCACAGAGCTTACTTTTATGTAGCAGAAGTAATGGCCAGCATGGCAATTAAAACCAGTGTGTACCAGTACTGCATACAAATCATAAATGATCGGTTCTCCGTTCGGCTGAGACATATACGGTCGAATATCAAGATACTCAGGGTATTTCACATCCTACACAGGAATGGAAAGAGGGAAAAGGAACGTCATTTCTGAAGGTGCAGGTCATCCCATGTGCACGGGCACAGGAGACCCCAGAGCACTGTGCCCTGCGTTCTGGCAGAAAACCAGCACACTGAACCTCGTTTCAAAAGACAGAATCAACCTGGAGCACACCTGAACCTCAGTGTGTTTAATGCAATCCCACTGTATTCTTTATGTCCTTTAAACAAGTAAGGATCCACAGTAAGTGAATTCTCCAAGTCCATCGAAGGAGACAGTAACAATCACAACCTGGATTTGAGCGTCCAGACAGTCTTATTTTTATTTTTAACAGTTCGGGAACAGATTTCTTTTGCATGTTACTAGATTTCTGACCACTTTCAATCTTCAGAAAGTGGGAAGACGATGGGAAAATTCAGTATACTACCAGTCAGAAAACAAATGAATAAAAATAAGCTCTGACGAAAGAATGGCAGGATGTGACTGGGAACCCTCTTTGGATTCAAATGACACAAGCTCACTCCCTGCAGCCACTCGTCACCTGCACTGACTGTGAAGCCCAAATGAAGATAATAATCATCAATTTATCTTCAGAAAGTCTAGCCAGCTAAAGGATACAGAAAAAACACATACGCTCATAAACACACATACCAAACTACTAGCTCAATTCTTCGACATTTTTTTTCTACTACCAAGTGCTGGAAGAACTTAGAAAATCAGATAATAAAACGGTTCAATTTAGTTACTGACACTTAAGCCCTGAAAGGCTAAACATAAACGGTTATTAATAATATTATCTACAAGGGAAGAGATATGGGAACATATGTATATGTATAACTGATTCACTTTGTTATAAAGGAGAAACTAACACACCATTGTAAAGCAATTATACCCCAATAAAGATGTTAAAAATAATAATAATAATAATAATAATGTTATCTACATACCTTAGCAATTTTTCCACCAGTAAAATTTGCAAAACGTTTCAGAGAAAGTGTGAGAACATTAGAAGATCTGTGTATAGTGAACCTCTTCGAAGCTGGAACCATATTTTTACACCTTGGAAAAAAACAGAAACATGTTTAAGATTAATATGGTTTTTTTTTAATCTTTCCCTTGTTATTCCTCTGAAACATTCTAAATTAAGTTTCCAAAAGAAGGCTATGAGATGAGAAATACCACCCTTTTCAAACAACAGTGAAAATATTAAAATTTAAAGTATGGGGGAAACTGCTTAATTAGCATGAAAGAAAAAGGACAGTTCTGAAATGTCAGGTATGACAGGTCACTGGTATTTTAAAAATTAGATTAATATAAGTTTCTCTCAATGGAAAACAAACTGAAAAACTGGCTGGTATAATACTGTGAAAACTAAGCCCAGATACAAAAGGAAGAAAGTAAAGACTAGAAATGTCCATGAAGTTTAAAACAAAGGAGAAATCCCTATGGTCGTGGGAGGAAAGGGAGCCGTCTCCCCCAACAAAATGAACCCAGGCACACTTCATGTTATTACCCTCTGCAGATATTCCATTTTTCACAAACTGAAGGTCTGTGGCAACCCTGCATGGAGCAAGTCTACTGGCATCGTTTTTCCAAAAGCATTTGCTTACTTCGTGTCTCTGTGTCACATTTCGGTAATTCTTGCACTATTTCAAGCTTTTTCATTATTATTATATTTGTTATGGTGACCTGTGATCAGTGACTTTTTTTTTTTTTTTTGCGGTACGCGGGCCTCTCACTCTTGTGGCCTCTCCCGTTGCGGAGCACAGGCTCCGGACGCACAGGCTCAGCGGCCATGGCTCACGGGCCCAGCTGCTCTGCGGCATGTGGGATCTTCCCGGACCCGGGCACGAACCCGCGTCCCCTGCACCGGCAGGCGGACTCCCAACCACTGCGCCACCAGGGAAGCCCGATCAGTGATCTTTGATGTTACTATTCTAGTTATTTTGGCATTTTTTAACAGTAAGTATTTTTAAGTGAAGGTCTGTACATTGTTTTTTAGACATAATGTTATTACACACTTAGACTACAGTATAGCATAGACATAACTTTTCTATGCACTGGGAAATGAAAAAATTCATGTGATTCACTTTATTGTAAGATTTGCTTTATTGTGGTGGTCTGGAACCAAACCTGCGATATCCCTGAGGTCTGCTTATATTCAATAACAACGCTTACCTGTATTACCTGACTTAAAATGAAAATCCACTTAGAACATATGAAACAGGGCTTTCTTAAAATAGGCTCTCTTGGGACTTCCCTGGTGGTCCAGTGGTAAAGAATCCTCCTTGCAATGCAGGGCACGAGGGTTCGATCCCTGGCCAGGGAACTAAGATCCCACATGCTGCAGGGCAACTAAGCCCGCGCGCCACAACTACTGAGCTCGCACGCCTCAACTAGAAAGCCCGCGTGCCGCAAACTACAGAGTTCATACACTCTGGAACCTG
Source organism: Delphinus delphis (assembly GCF_949987515.2). Classification (NCBI taxonomy): domain Eukaryota; kingdom Metazoa; phylum Chordata; class Mammalia; order Artiodactyla; family Delphinidae; genus Delphinus; species Delphinus delphis. The sequence goes on along the minus strand of NC_082697.1, from coordinate 83,192,897 downwards.
CATGCCACAACTATGGAGCCCACGTGCCCTGGAGCCTGTGTGCCACAGCTAGAGAAAACCCACACGCCACAACTAAAGAGAAGCCTGTGAGCTGCAATGAAAGATCCTGCATGCCGCAACTAAGACCCAACACAGCGAAAAATAAATTAAATAAATAAATAATGAATAAATCTTTAAAGAAAGAAAGAAGGAAAGGGAGGAAAGAAAGAAAGAAGGAAAGAAGGAAGGAAGGAAAGAAAAGGAAGGAAGGAAGGAAAGAAAGAGAAAGGAAGGAAGGAAGGAGGAAGAAAGAAAGAAAGAAAGGAAAGGGAAGGAAGGAAGGAAGAAAGAAAGAAAGAAAGGAAGAAAGAAAGAAAGAAAGAAAAAGACACTGCCCCCCTTAAAAAAAATAGGCTCTCTTGACTTGCTGGGGAAACATTAAAGAATAACTTAAATTCGAGGTTTCTAGCAGATACTGCCCCAAATCCTGGGAGACAGCCAGCAGTTAAGAGAGACCCTGAACTGCTCTGGGAGAAAGTGACTCCCCATCCACCCCAACCCTTTCACACAGGGGAGTCCATGTAGATGCTGCTCGACACACACACTGCCGCAGCCAAGCTTCACACGCGGCAGCACTGACCTTACCTCTCCATTCCCACCCACCTCCCCAGGAGCGAGGCCCCATCTCCCATTCTTCAGTGCACTTCTCTGCAGAGTGTAAACACTGAGACACAGAGTGCCCTGGCCCTTGGGAAAGAGAGACCCAGGGTCTTCCCAGACGGTAACGGGAATCTAGCCCTGGGTTACGCAGACACACCGAACGCTTTCAAACCAAGCCTCCCCGCCCCCCATGCGGCCTCCAGCGTCACCCGTCATACTTGCTGCACTTGTACGAGTTTTCTCCATCGAGCTGTTCCGGCTTCACAAACTGCTCCAATGCCTTATTAACGCTCTGAGCAGCCTGGGGACAGAGCACCAACACCACATTACCACTCATTGCCGCTTGTTAGGAAAAAGAAAAGAGATGACTCGAAAGTATAAAAGCAAACGTGAATTTTTATGTAAAAAGAAAATCTTTCATTATGACGTTCAGTTTTATATTAATACATGTACGCACCAAGCTATTTCCCCTCCCATTAAAAAAAAGAGCAGATTAAAGTCAGCAAAAATATGTGAAGAGCTTGCTTGCTGCAGCATTATTTAAAATAGTGTAAAGCTGGAAACGAATGCAGTATCTACCAGCAAGGAGTCAGGCATGTAAATCGGCTGAAGCACAACACACAGAAGCCCAAGCAAAATGCAGTGAAGACAGGAAGTGGCCAGACAGACTGAAGGTATGCACCCATTTTTATAAACAGTAAACAAATACTCTGCAAGCAGTTTACATCAAGCTGTTAACAAGAGTACATTCTGAGGGATAGGATCTCACACGTCTCTGCAATGTTTCTCATTTTTGTCACTAGCGTGTATTACACTTGTAATCAGAAAAACAAAAGCTTAAGACAACAAAAAATAGGAGTTTAGAAAATGCAAGAAGCAAAACAGCACCTAAAGAATAACCACCACCTAAATTTGGCTAATATAGGCATCAGAATCTGGTTTTATTAAGATTAAGTGAAAAGTCAAAGGGTGATAAAATTATTAAACGTTTTAAGTTTTTTATGATGCCTAATACAAAGCTTAAATAATCTCCTCTAAATAAAGTCCTAGCCTATTAAAATTTTCAATTTATATTCTCTAACAAGTGTAGTCTAAATTATAAGTGAACTATACATACATAAAGTATGACTGACTTTTTTTAACTTCACCACCACAACAACTATCAAACTTACCTTTATTTCCAATGTTATGTCGAGATATGGATCAAAAGTATCTGACACACCTTTGCAATTTAAACATTTGACTGAAATAAAAAGAAAATGCAAAGGATAAGCCAAGTATAATCAGCATGGCAATACCAACTACTGAAATGACAGAACATATAAATACTATCACAAAATAAAACACACAAGGTACTTTTTTCTCTATCACATTGGGCAAACCATTTACCACTACACAGTGAGAGGCACTAATGTGATGCACACTCGCCGCTGGCTGGAGTGGAAACTGGCGTGGGCTCTTGGAAGAGTGACACGGCAGAGTCGAAGTTCAAAATAAACACACCCTTTGATAAGGAGATTCTAAAAATTTATCCTGTGTATATACACTTTTACATGGACATAAAGGCATGTGTATACAGGGATGTTCAATGAAGCACTGATGGTAACAACAACAACAAAAATTAGAAACAATCTAAAAATTCCCTGATAGGGAACTGAAATAAATGGAATACTACTGCAACTGTGAAACACTCTGTTAGACCTATATGTGCTGAAATGTAAAAAGGTTTCCAATGTGAAAAGAAGCCAGTCTGCTCATGCACAGGAAACTACTGGAATGGGACAGGGGCTGCCTCTGAGGATGGGGGATGGGAGTCTGGGCCGGAAGGGAGATACACTTTCCATTATTAACCCTTTCCTATCCTTTGCATTTTTTAAACCACATACTGTATCACACTTATCAACCTTTAAACAGAAGTTTACCTCTAGATCTTAGGTATCCTCCAAATATCTGGCAAACGAGTGTGGTAGCCTGGGTGTGTCTGTCTAATCTGAAAAAGTCAAACAGTAAAATGAGAGAAGAGTTCTACAAGAACGACAGAGGCTATAACCAGATTTTAAAAGCATGTACATCTATAAAAGAACGAGAATTCAAACAGCAGAGCTGCACAGTATGTGTGACAGCCAGAGAATAGCCTTGCCTCATCAGAACACAGTGAGGGTTTGGGGTGAGGCAGGAAAAGAGGTAGCCTGGTATTAAGAAGGGACTTCAAAATTAAGTCAGGAATCTGGCCCTGAAGCAAGTAGTAAGAGGAAGTCACCCTAAAGCAGGACTGTGACACCGAGTGTGAGGACTTGCCGGCGAAGGCAGGGAACACAGAGCATTCTCCCCTGTTCTGCAGCTACTGTCATACTGACAAGGATAGCCTGGGCGAGGCAGTGCTGATGGCAGTGGGAAGGGAATGGGAGACTTGCTGGGTGTGTTGAGGCAATACAAGTGGGTTAGGACTTGTTATCTAATTGTTTCTCCAATCTTCCTCTTGAGCCCACATTTAGATTTTAAAGAAGAAACTGCAGAAACTGGTAAGTGACCAGAATGAGAAAGACACAGGGAACAAATACAGATTTTAAAGTCTAGAGATCAACTCAGAAAACGTTGGCACAAGAAAGGAGAAGTGGTTAGTTTTGACCTGCAGAGGGATGATGATACCCAGAAATTAAATCATGTCAAGACCAATATTCATGTCCTGACATCTGTAATTAAATCCAAATTATTATAGTAAGCACACCTTTTAAAATTTCAACCATTTGAAAATAATGCCAATCACTGGAGGAAGAGGCAGCGCAAAGTCAAAAGTTGAGGCCGAAAGAGAGCTCTGCACACCCATCGTAAAAGGCTAGACTGAGTTCTGGTGAGCCAGCGAGGTAGGCGGGGGGTGGGAATGGGGGTTGACGGATGCTGTGTGTACTCACTTGTTGCTGCCATTCAAGCATGCTTTTTGCATAGCATCAACAGTGTGCTGAAGGAATTCATGGGCATCTTCTTGGCTTCCAAAGCGGAAGTGCCTAGCTATGCCTATAAAGTTCGAGTAAAGACACAGCTTTATCATCACGTGACATGCGGGGCTGTACTCCCCCAAAAGTTACATCTTATGTCAATACGTTGGTTAGAAAATACCCGATAATTACTTTATGAGGAAACAGCATTAATAAGCTCCCCTGAGAACAGCTAGGACAGGCCCTTTAGACCATTAAAAGTCCACATGGGCTAGAGTTGCTGAGAGCCCAGAGACTCTATGTCTTCAGCAATAAAATGATACCTGAATAAATTCAACTTTGGCTGTACTGTTTCAAAAATTTGTCCCAAATGTTATGTCAGTGCACACATCTTAAATCTGGCCCTAGATCTCCCTGAGAGAATCCATGTAAAACATAAATGTGTGAACCTATCTAAATTCTATCCCAATAACCTAGAGAACACACTATATTCTCCACTGAGTATCACCTTGGTCCTATTTCTAATTGACTAAACAGCCGCAAGACAAAATTACATAATAATGAAAAACAACACAAAAGTATAAACAATATACATAGAATTTTAATGTGTATGAATATATATAAATATATATTAACTTGAATCATATGAAATTGCCAATATTCTACCAGTTCTGACCTGCAAAAATGACAATTTCATTATTCAACCATATATGTTTGGAGTTAGCAGGCGGTGTATGTTCATGGATGTATGTATATACACACAATGACATTCTCTTAAAGACTAAGTTTAAAAATATTAGACATGCCTGCCGTGTGTGTGTGTGTGTGTGTGTGTGTGTGTGTGTGTAATATTTACACGTAATTAAACAAACAAAATCACCCCTGGCTAAAATTCTGCCGGGATCCTATAATGTTTAAAAAATTTTTGCATTGTCTACTCTGGCCTGTTAATAGTACCAAGGGCCAATATAACACCTCTTTATCTTCAGCAGCTTTTTAGGCAAAAAGATTATAAATAGTCACTGTGTAATTATCCACCCCTATAATTACCCAGCTAGACAGCAGAGTAAGAGTTAGGTTTTTGTTTTATTCGCAAGCATTTTTTATTCCAACTCAGTTAATTAAGCTGATGTAAAAGCTTACTGCAAAAAACATACAGAAAGTGCATAAAAATATTTCATGTGACCTATCAGGATCATTACAATTCAAGAGGAAATTTTAAAGTCATTTAAAATTTGTATAGAAAAAGTGAAATTTATCCACAAATTTGCTAAGTTATGAGTATAAAATTTTCTTTAAAAGTATAATTAACTTTATTTTGATAATTCCCATCACTATGTATAGTGTACTCATTCACTGAATTAAAACTAACTGAAAACTAAAGAAACCTGCGGGACAATATTAGAGTTAGTATTAGCATAGAAATCCAAATATCTGAGAAAAACACTGTAAAACTTACCAATGATTTTATTAATAAATTGAGTTTTTAAAAATTTTTAATGTGTTTATATATTAAACTGAATACCACCTTCTTTACTATATTGTCATCTTTTACTTTAGGTTTCAAAATGTGTTTATATAGTAAATAGTTTACTAAAAACCTGTTATTCATTAAAGACATATACATATACAATAAGCTGTTTGTTGTAATACACAAGGAGCTCATCATCTACCAGTTAGACCATTAAGACCAATTAGCTAACAAATACTAATATAAACTACTATAGAGGATACTTACGCCGCATCTCATTAATGACAAACATCGGTTTAATAACATCCCCAGGATGGTTCAGCACTTGTGTGATATGAGCCTGCATTGTACACATCATACAAAATCCTTCTGCATGACCTGAAAGATAACAGATGATAATCCTCCAAATTAGCAAAATATGACTCTATATATACATCAAGGGGTATTATAAATAACGGGCACACTCCTGAAATAAGAATAACAGTTACAGGACTTCCCTGGTGGCGCAGTGGTTAAGACTCCACACTCCCAATACAGGGGGCCTAGGTTTGAGCCCTGGTCCGGGAAGATCCCACATGCTGCGGAGCAACTAAGCCTGTGCGCCACAACTACTGAGCTTGCGCTCTAGAGCCCACGAGCCACAACTACTGAGCCCGCATGCTACAACTACTGAAGCCCGCGTGCCTAGAGCCTGTGATCTGCGAAAAACACAAGCCACTGCAATGAGAAGTCCGCACACCACAACAAAGAGTAGCCCCCACTCACCACAACTAGAGAAAGCCCGTGCGCAGCAACGAAGAACCAACGCAGCCATAAATAAATACATTAATTAATTAATTAAAAAAAAAGTTTTGGGACACAGCTAAAGCAGTGTTGCAAGGGAAATTTACAGTAATACCAATATCAGAAGCAAAAACAAGGATATCAACCCTGCAGACATCAAAAGGATAACAAGGGAGTACTATAAATAACTTCACACACATAAATTTGACAACTTTGGAAAAATGGACCAATTCCTCAAAAGAAGTGAACTACCACAACCCACCCAGTATAAAATAATTGCAATAGCGCTATACTTATTAAGGAAATTAAATTTGCAATTTTAAAACTCCCAGAATAGAAATCTCCAGGCCAAGATAGTTTCCCTGATGGATTCTACACTAAATAAGAATTTACATCAATTCTACACAATCTCTTCTGAAAAACAGGAGTTAACATATCCCAAATTCATTTTATAAAGCTAGTATTACCCTGATACCAAAACCACACAAAGGTGGTACAAAAACAGAAGATTAAAGAGCAACATATCTCATGAACACATGTAAAAATCCTTAACAAAAATTCAGCAAAATATAAAAATAAACATCATGACCAAACGGAGTTTATTCCAGAGATACAAAGATGACTCAGTACTGGAAAATCTACCAGTGTAATCCACTATATCAATAAGCTGAAGAAGAAATTCACATGATCATATCAATTTGACACAGAAAAAGCTATTGACAAAAATCAACACTCATTCAAGATAAAAAGCGGGAATCAGTAAAACAGAAATAGAAGAGGAAAAAAAAAAAAGAAATAGAGGGGAACTTCCTTGACTTGATAAAAAGGAAAAACCTACAGCTAACATCAAACTGAATGCTTTTCCCCTAAGATCAGAAATGAGGCAAGGACGTCAGCTCTGAGCACTCTTATTCAACATATTGCTGGAAGTTCTAGCCAGTGAAATAAGGCAAGAAAAGGGAATAAAGGACACAGATCAGTAAGGAGTAAGTAAAAATGTCCCTATCTGCATATGACATGATTCTCTACATAGAAAAATACAAGGACTCCCAAAAGAAAAAAAAAAGCCTAGAAATATTAAGTGAAGTCAGTAAGGTCAATATACAAAAATCAAATGTATTTTTATATACCAGCAATAAAAATGTGAACACCAAAATTAAAAATATAATGATGCTTATAATTCCTCAAAAAATAAAAGGATTAGGTGTAGATCTAACAAAACAAAACATGCTGATTAACTACACAACACTGATGAAACAAAGTAAAGAAGATCTAAGTAAATGGAGAGACATACCACATCCACAGACTGGAAATGTCAGCATAGTAGAGACGTCAATTCTCCCCAAACTGAGATACAGGTTTAACAAAATTTCTATCAAAATCCCAACAAGATTTTTTTGTACATATAGACAAGATTATTCTGTAATTTATATGGAAAGACAAAGGAACCAGAATAGAAAAAAACAATTTTGAAAAAGAATAAGTGGATGGACTCACTCTACCTGATATCAAGATTTATTACATAGCTACAATAACAAAGACCAACCGTGTTGTGGGACAGATACATACCTTAACAGAACAGAATAGGGGACCCAGAGATAGACCCACACAAATACACCCAAGTGATTTTTTTACAAAAGTGCAAAAGCAATTAATGAAGGAAAGATAGCCTTTTAAACATATGGTGCTAGAGCAACTGGACATCCACAGACAGAAAAACTAAACCTCATGCTATACAAAAATTAACGTAAAATGGATCACATACCTAAATGTAAAACTATAGAACTTGTAGGAAAAAAAATAGGAGAAAATCTTTAGGATCAAAGGCTATGCAAAGAGATCTTATACTTGACAGCAGAAGCACAATCCATAAAAGGAAAAATTGGACTTCACCAAAATTTAAAACTTTTGCTCTGTGAAAGACCCTGTTAAGGGGATGAAAAGACAAGCTTCAAACTGGCAGGAAATGTTGGAAATATACATCCGAAAAAGACCTAATATCTAGAATATATAAAGAACAAAACAACAATATAAAAACAAAGAACACAATAGAAAATGAACAAAAGACACAAAGAGATATTTTCCAAAGGGGATATATACAGATGGTAAATAAACACATGGAGAGAAGTTCAAGACCTTTAGGCATTAGGGAAATGCAAATTAAAACTACAATGAGATATCATTATACTCATCATTACCGTATGGCTAAAATGAAAAATAGTGAAACACCAAATGCTGGCAACAATGCAGAGCCACTGGAGCGCAATACACTGCTGGTGGGAACGTAAACTGGTCAGCCACTCTGGAAAACTACCTGGCAATTTCTTACCAAACTAAACACGCAACTACCTTATGACCCAGCAACTGTAGTTCTGGGCATTTATTCCAGAGAAATAAAGACTTGTGTTCACACATATGCTCTACACACTAATGTTTACAGCAGCTCTATTCATAATATCCAGAAACTGGAAACAACCCAGATGTCCTTTAATGGGTGTGCGGTTAAACAAATTGTGGTCCATCCATACCTTGGAATACTAGTCAGCAATAAAAAGGAACAAATTATTAATATACACAACAAAGTGAATGAATATCCAGAGACTTATGTGGAGTGAAAAAGCCAATCCCTACTATATAATTCAACATATGTAACATTCTTGAAATGACAAAATAATAGAAGTGATAACTAGTAGTTGCCAGGGATTAAGGAGGAGGTGGGGACACGAGGGAAGTGGGCTTGGCTATAAAAGGGAAACATGATCCTTAGTGATGGAAATGTTCTGTACCTTGACTGTATCGATATCAATATCCTGGCTGTGAGACTGAACTACAGTGTCACCACTGGGGGAAACTGGGTAAGGGTACATAGGAGGCCTCTGTGTGATTTCTTACAACTGCAAGTAAATCTAAAATTACCTCAAAATAAAGTTTAGCTTCAAAAAAAGGCAAAATAAAAATATTTCAGACCAAGAATAAAAAACAAACAAATAAATAAAACAAAACCCAAAAAACAGAGTTTGGGGGCTTCCCTGGTGGCGCAGTGTTTAAGAATCCACCTGCCAATGCAGGGGACACGGGTTCGACCCCTGGTACAGGAAGATCCCACATGCCGTGGAGCAACTAAGCCCAGGCGCCACAACTACTGAGCCTGCGCTCTAGAGCCCATGAGCCACAACTACTGAGCCTGTGTGCCACAACTACTGAAGCCCACGCACCTAGAGCCCATGCTCCGTAACAAGAGAGGCCATCACAATGAGAAGCCCGTGCACCACAAGGAAGAGTAGCCCCTGCTCGCCGCAACTAAAGCCCGCACCCAGCAATGAAGACCCAACGCAGCCAAAAATAAATAAATAAATAAATTTATTAAGAAAACCAACCAACCAAACAAACAAAAAAAACAGTTTGTCACCAGCAAGAAAAGTTAAGGGAATTCCTCCAGGCATATGAAAAAATACCAGATGGATGTCTGGATCTACACAAAGGAATTAAAAGCAGTGGAAATGATAAAAGAGTAAGTAAATATAAAAGACTGGTAAAGAAACCTTAACAAACTACTTAAAACTTTTAAATTTTATTTAAAGCAAAATAATACAATATATTATGTGGATACAAATTAAGTAAAAATAAAACGTGTGACAACAATAGCACAAATGCCTAGAGAGAGACCATGAAAGTATACTGTCATAAAGTCCTTATACTACACAAGAAATGTAATAGTATCTCAATGCAAGCTATGGTAAGTTAAAAATGTATGCTAAACCCTAAAGCAACCACTAAAAAGAGAAAACAAAGTTAGAGAAAATATGCCAATAAAGGAGAGGAAATATAAAATTACTCATTCCAAAAGAAAGCAGAAAACGATGAAAAAGGGAACAAAGAATACAGGACAATTAGGAAACAAATAGCAAGATGGTAAATGTAAAACCAATCATATCAATACTCTCATTAAATATAAATGATTTATATTTTAAAAGGCAGAGACTGTAAGACTGGATTAAAAAACAAGAACAAACTATAGGCTGTTTACAAGAAATCCACTTTAAATATAAACACAAATAGGTTAAAAGTTAAAAGATGGAAAAAGACATACCATGCTAACATTAATAAGAAAACTGGAGTGGCTCTATTTCAGACAAAGCAGATTTCTGAGTAAAGCATACTATTTGGGATAAAGAGGGTCATTTCATAAGTTATAAATAGGTCAGTTCACCAAGAGGTCATAATAACCTTAAGTGACAGAGTTTCACAATACATGAAGCAAAGCTGATAGAACAGAATGAAGAAACAAATTCAAAAATTTCTTTTATTTCAACATACCTCTCTCAAAATTTGATAGAACAAGTAGACAGAAAAGCAGTAAAAGGACATAAAAGACAACCTCAACAACATTATCAAGTAACTAAACATAATCAGCATTTATAGAAACTCCAACCAACCCAGCAGAATACACATCCTTACTAAGTACACGTGGAATATTTAACAAGCTAGACCACGTTCTGGTGCATAAAACAAGTCTCAAGTTTCAAAGGATTCAAACAATAAAAGTATCTTCTCTGACCACAATGGAATTAAAGTAGTAATCAGTAACAGGACAATTTCCGAAAAATCCCCAATCATCTCGCAACTAAAAACACGCCTCTAAGTAATCATAAGGGCATCAATCAAGTAATTGTATTAAAAAAACTACTAGAATTAAGGAGCTGAGCAAAGTTGTAGGATACAAGATCAATAAACAAAGTTCAACTGCATTTCTATATTCTCACAATGAACAATCAAAAATCGAAATTCAAAAACTATTACCATTTATAATAGCTTTCAAAAATATGAAATACTTAGGGATAAATCGGATTAAAAAATGTACAAATTGTACTTGTATACTGAAAACTATGCAACACAGCTAAGAAAAACTGAAGATAACCTAAATAAATACCTAGTTTGTGGGTCAGAAGACAATACTGTTTGGCTGTCATTCGTCCCAAACTGATGTACAGATTCAACACAATCCTAATCAAAATCTCAGGAAGCTTTTTTGTAGAAATTGACAAACTGATTTCAAAATTCATTTGGAAATGCAAAGGACCAAGAATGGCCAAAACAACTTTGAAAAAGGAGAACAAAGTTGGAAAAGTTACCTGACTTCAAAACTTTTAAATATATAGTAACAAGGCACTGTGCTATGGTGTCAAGACAGATAGTGGATTTGTTTTTTTGCGGTAGGCGGGCCTCTCACTGCTGCGCCTCTCCCGTTGCGGAGCACAGGCTCCCGACGCGCAGGCCCAGCAGCCATGGCTCACAGGTCTAGCCGCTTCGCGGCACGTGGGATCTTCCCGGACCGGGGCACAAACCCGCACCCCCTGCATCGGCAGGCGGACTCCCAACCACTGCGCCACCAGGGAAGCCCTGATCAATTGGTTTTTGACAAAGGTACAAAAACAATTCAGTAGAGAAAGGGCTATCTTTTGAACAAATAGTGCTGGAACAACTGGATATCCATATTGAAAAACATGAACTTTAATCCATTCTTCACACCACAAATAAAAATTAACTCAAAATGTATCACTGACCTAAATATAAAAACTAAAAGTATAAAACTGCTAAAAAATAAAGGGAAAATCTTTGCAACCTCTCGTTAGGCAGATTTCTTAAATACAACACCTAAAGCACAGATGATAACAATGGAAAAATAATGAAGTAGTATTCTTCAAAACTAAAAACATGCTCTTTGAAAGACAGTGTGAGGAGACTATTTTCTCCAGATTGGGAAACATTTGCAAATTACATATCTGATAAAGGGCTTCTATCCAGAATACATAAAGAACTCTCAAAACTCAACGATAAGAAAACTACGCAATTTTAAATCAGGCAAAAGATATGAGCAGGCGCCTGAGCAAAGCAAATACACAGATGGCAAAGAACCATACGGAGAGATGTTCAACATCATTATTCATTATGGAAATGCAAATTAAAACCACAGTAAGATACTATTATACTACACACCTATTAGAGTGGCTAAAATTGGAAAGACTGACCACGCCAAGTATTAGGGGAGATAGGGAACAAATGGAAGTTTCATTCACTGCTGGTGGAAATGTAAAATATCACAATCCCTTTGGGAGACAGTTTGGAAGTAACTTAAAGTTAAGCGCACACATACTATAGGACCAAGCCATTCCTCTCCTAGATATTTACCCACAAGAAATGAAAACATGTCCTTACAAAGACTTCAAGGTAGCTTAATTTGTTGTTTTGTTTTGTTTTGTGTTTTGGCTGCGTTGGGTCTTCGTTGCTGCGTGCAGGCTTTCTCTAGTTGTGGCGAGTGGGGGCTACTCGTCGTTGCGGTGCATGAGCTTCGCATTGTGGTGGCTTCTCTTGTTGCGGAGCACTAGGCACGCGGGCTTTGGCAGTTGCAGCACATGGGCTCGGTAGTTGTGGCTCATGGACTCTAGAGCGCAGACTCAGTAGTTGTGACGCACAGGCTTAGCTGCTCCGTGGCATGTGGGATCTTCCCAGACCAGGGATTGAACCGGTGTCCCCTGCATTGGCAGGTAGATTCTTAACCACTGCGCCACCAGGGAAGTCCTCATAGTAGCTTAATTTGTGATGGCCCAAAATGGGAAATCACCCAAATGTCCATCAATAGGTGAATGGAGAATCAAACTGTGGTACATCTATCCATACAATGGAATACTACTCAGCAATAAAAATTAACTATTGATACATGCAACAACATGGAATAATGCTGAAATAACTGTGCTGAGTGAAAGAAGCCAGGCAATATAAAAATATATACTGCGTAATTCCACATAGAAGACATTCTAGAAAATACAAACTAATCGGTAGCAAACAGAAAGCGTATCAGGGGCTGCCTGGGGTGGAGGGGATGAGGGACAGGAAAGGGCGGGAGGGGCTGATTTCAAAGGAGCACTGAGACTCTTTAGGGGGCAATGAGTATGTCCATGATGTAGACTGTGGGGATCGTTTCATGGGTATACACAAATGTCAAAATGCATCAAATTGTGTATTTTAAACATGCAATTTATTGTTTATCAACAACACCTCAATAAAGCTGAGAAAACAGAGTGAAAGAGAAAACTACCAATGGCCTATAAAAGACAGGCACCTAATTCTGGATACCCCGAGTGTCTGCATTTTTGTCTCCACCCTCTCTCTCTCTGTCCAGGTGCCAGTGCTGGGTTTTCATCCACATCCTACTTTCATTAAGTGCAAAAGTGATAGGAAAGCTGTCTGTGGGGAATGAATTATGGACTTAAAAAGGAAGAAAATGAGGGCAAACAGAATCTTCCTTCTGTAATTTGAAACCCTGGCATAAGAAACACCTCTTGATGGTGAGATTCTAGGTGATTTTCTTTTGGTTACCTTAAAATTTTCTGTACTTTCCAAATTCTTTAAAACCATAATTTTGCTCTTTGGGGGAATAAAGTTTTAAAAGAGTGAGTCTAAATTCTCCATTAAGTAAAAAACTATTTGGGAATTCCCTGGTGGTCCAGTGGTTAGGACCTGGCACCTTCACTGCCGAGGGCCCAGGTTCAATCCCCGGTCGGGGGACTTCCCTGGTGGTCCAGTGGCTAAGGCTCCACGCTCTCAGTGCAGGGGGCCCCGTTTGATCCCAGGTCAGGGAACTAGATCCCACATGCATGCTGCAACTAAGAGTTCGCATGCTTCAACTAAAGATCCCACATGCCACAACTAAAGAACCCGCACGCCGCAATGAAGATCAAAGATCCCGCGTGCTGCAATGAAGACTCGGCACAGCCAAATAAATAAATAAATAAATAAATAAATAAATAAATAAATAAATCCCTGGTGGGGGAACTAAGATCCCACAAGCCACAAAAAAAAACACAAAAAAGTAAAGGGCTATTCAAAAAGAAACCAAGGGGCTTTTTTTTCACCCTAATAATGAAGGACCAGCACCCTAACATACACACACACACATTAATGTAGATCAAAGAACAGGGAGATTTCACTTATCAAGGGTGAAGAGTATGTACAACACTATATGCAGAAGGTCAAAACCTCAAAAAACGGGTATGTTCTAAATTCTGAATTTCACTAGTTGACCACGGAGTTGGCTCTCACCTAATTAAAGACATAACGTGTGTTAACTAACTTCCTGCCCTCTGGGTTGAAAACCGAGCTCTCACACACCAAAGGGAAAGTCCTGCATGAATTTCCAGGAGGTGAGGACCAGTGACAAGAGGCTCCTCTCTGTTAATGCTTAAAGCCTGTAAATGAATCAAGCGTTCAACACAGGATGGATGCCAGGAGAAGTGGGATTCTTAGCCCTGCTTGTCCCAAGCTGTTGACAGTAGACATTTATGTCACATTTTTTAGTCACATTTTTTAGCAAGTGCAGAAAGCCAGCAGGGGCTTCAGAAATGCCAAATGCTGATAAAATATGTTTCTTTTAAAATAATTCTACAGGTCAAATTATGTGCAAAATGTTTTTTATGCGACCTGAATGTAAATCTTTGTCTTCCTCCATGATTTCTAAAAGAAGAAACCAACTCCTTAGTGATGATCAAATTCTTGGCTTAAAGCTTCACTTTCATTTCAGAGAAAAAAAATGAAAGTAGGTTAGCATACCATAACACTATACACATAAAATAATACAGAACACTTACATGTCTTGGAGTGTTCGTGTGATAGCATGTAGTTGGCAAGTGGTGGTGTATAAGTTAAACACTGCAGCGCTGCGTTGGCAAAACAGGTATTGCCCAAATTCTGGAGCCCAGCTCCTACTCTATGAGTTTGCTGCCACTTAAGACAAATCTTCTCAGATGGGAAAAGAATTTTTTCTGGAGGAGCAATGCCATCACCTAGAGCTAGAAAAATAAACAAATATTTAAAAAGAAAGCTTTGTATACTTCCGAAGCTGAATAAATAGCAACACATCAAACCTGAATCTGATCAAGATTCTTATGACCAGCTAACCAGAAATACAGGGGAGAAAGGGACATTTTAAAAGAAAGAGCCCAGAATGTGGGAAACTCTATATGATTTGGTTTCTTTGATAAACAAACTGCAAGGACAAAAAAAGCGGGGGGCAGCATATAACAGATTAAAAAAAACTTAAAAGATATTCACCAAATGCAAAGCATAGACCTTGTTTGGAGGTTGATTTCAACAGCCAACTGTTAAAAAAAATTATACAACAACCAGGGAAATCTGCACATTGACTGGATTTTTAATATAAAAAGCTTTTAATTTTCAGACATGATTTCTTTAAATATACACACTGAACTATTTATAGATGAAGTATAAAGTCCTGGATTTGCTTTAAAATGATGGGGAGTGGGGAGAGGAGTAAGTGGGTGGAGGTATAATTGGCCAGGAGCTGATAAACATCAAAGCTGGCTGAGGGGCACGTGAGACTTCATTACAATTATTCTCTCTTCTGCACCTACTTAAAATTTTTCATTAAAATAATTTTAAAAATAAACAAAGTACAACACAGTAAAAGTGCAGGAAAGTCGATTCCCTGTAATATGTGCTGAGGATGCTCATGTTCTGTACCCCCAGCAGCACGTCATCCTCACCATCATCTCACCTCCTCAGTCCTCACTAGCTGTCGGATACTCTCAATTCTAAAGGTTGGTAGTGATGTCATCCCAAATTTACCAGCAGGGAAACAGGCTGTTAGGCATCACTATACATACTCATAAGTATAGTCTACATGGTCTAAAAATTTCTTATCTATTTTTAAAACTTACAAACAGATTGCTAATGATACTCAGGCGAGGCTCAAAAACAATTTATTTAGGAAAGGTCAAAAATCATCCACAGCAAGACTGTTTTTTCAAAAGTTCAGCAGTTCCTCAGTACTACCAAAGATTGAGATGCCCAATAGATGGTTCTCTACTTTAATAGCAATATTGAGTGTTTAAGCATGCAAAAAGGCAGGCTTCAGCTTCCCGAAGAAGGGAGATCAAAATCAGGAAAGGAGAAATGGATGTTCAAAGAGCGTGACAAGGGCCCCCAAAAGGGCCAGGTGGGGTGATACAAACTAAATGCTGAGGAAGAGAGAGGAGCCCCAGCAAGGTGACAGGAGGCTGGAGTCTGTGAGAGGATGTCCTGTGGGAATGCCCTGCTTATAAAGATCTTTAAACCCCTCTGTATAACATTCAGTTACGTTGTTTGATTTGTGATGTAAATGTCCCGTCACCCAAAACACCTTCAGCAAATCCTACCACCCACCTCCACATCACAATATCACACGCACTAGGAAGACTCAAAACAAAAAACAACGTGAGAGCCAAATTATTCTAGACCAAACAATGTTCTGTGTGGGAACTAATCTCTTAAGGTTTCAAAGCTTCCAAATCCGAAAGTCTCAGGAGTACCAACTAAAGTGTCAATGTCTTACTTATCAGCATGGGTTTTAACAAATATAACCACATTAACCTGGCTTTATACATAATGTAACATTTACAGGATCTGCTCGCTTTCAAAGAGCTTTATTTCTACAGACGATTTTAACTGGCAAAAACTAAACAAACAAAAACAAAGTTGGGTGGAGCTCATTTGTCAAAAGGCAACCATTTTTAAAAACATTAAAAAAAATCTTTAAATTTTTAAAAGGTAGACATTTACTTAGGGCACTATAGTTAACGGACAAGTTAATGAAATGCTTGCCCATCTCAATTCTCACCAAAACAAAGTTTATCCTTCAAAAAATTAGGAATTCAACTACAAATAAATTCATAGTAACTAAAAATAATCTTACCTTGCTATGATACATATGTTAATCATGAACAAGCAGCAGAGGAAAATGAAGCCTGTCAAATAATGTAACTCTGCTGGCCATTCAGGTGGCAGTGTATCTTGCAAAATAAGCCCCTCTCTGAAACTACCAACCCACTGACAGCATTTATACAGGAGTTTCTTGTAGTGATTCTTCTAGAAAGTAGTACCTTGATCCTTTGGTGGTGATGGTTTTGATTTTTCAGGTACAGGTGAACTTGAATAAACTACAGCACCAGGTACTGGTCCTAAAGAAAGCGCGTGACTTGAAACATCATTTAATGAAGACACAGTACCCCAGCTGGCAGAACCTGCCTCCATGTCTCCAGGTGAGACTGCCTCAGAACTGCCAGGCTGGTTCTGACAGGTTGATGGGTCTGAAGATTCTGAAGCTTTGTCACCTGTGGTCATTGTTCACCTCTGTAAAAGATGAGAAAAGCATACATTTGTTTCATAAGGTAAGAAGAGTAATCTACTTATTCTACCATTAGATCTTTGAAAACAATTAAAAACGGCTAGGTTAATTTTCCAACAAATCACCCCAATACAAAAGCAACACTATTTTTTAACTTTGTAATAATTTCCTTGGGATATTTACTGTTGTGCTAATCTGAACATGCCAACAATTTTTGATTATAAAATCTTCAGTGAAGTATTTGATTAGATCTTGTCATTCTATTCCATGCCCTCTGAAAATCTGCTATTTCGTTTTATAATCAGGTATCTCAATTTCCAACTCTATACATTCACAAAGTACCTATATTTTTTCTCTCCCTTGCTTAAACCTGGAATGTGAAATGCACTAACACACTTGGCTCAATTTTCAATTCATATATAATTCCTCAAGGAAAAGTCTCAACTACATGAAAAGAAAATCTAGCTTTAATTTGAAGCTTAAAGTCCAAAATGACATTGTTTGAAATATATTACTTTTTTAATACAGGAAGTCTCACTTTTGAAACACATTTTGAAGAGGCTCATTTATTTCGCATATATGATTTTTAAAAATGAAGTCCATAAGGCATTACTTACATCAAACTGGAACACAAATACATGTTATAAAAGTACTTAATTATAATTTTCTCTCTGAACCCTATTAAAATCTTAGGGCCACCACTAACTAAGCACTTTCTATGTGCTAGGCATTGTGTCACCCACTGAACACACGCTAACTTACTTAATTTTCATAATGACCTATGAGAGACTGGACAGAATCCACTGGGTCTACGAAATGGAGCAACTATTACCCAAACTAGTCACTACTGGGAAAAGGTCCCAAGCCCAACATTCCCGGCTGGGCTCTACCAAACTCCACAACACAGCACTTTAGGAACGTTTCCCATATTGTCTAGCGGCAACCAAATCTAGCAGAGGCCACTGCTCTGCAGACGATCTTCCAGGCGGCCCCGAGTGCCTCTGGCCCAGCATCCCGACACCCGGACTCTGGACACTGGCCGCCCTAGGAGCCTCTCCGTGCCCCTGGTCCTGTCCTGTCTTCTCTCTCCAGGCTCTGCACATGCTGTTCTTTCCCCAAACTTCCTCCACCCTTCCACCTCCAGCCAGTGAACACCTTCTCCGTTTAGAATTCATTTCCTCTGGGACACTTTCCTTGATAGTCCCCTCCCCCAAGACAGTCTGAGAACCCCTCCTGGAAGCTCTGGTGGCACCCTGGGCACCCTCGGGCTGATTTCCAGATTTCCACCTTAGCGCTCACAGCCATCCTGCCTGCGGCTCTCCATCATGTTCTTGTTTACATGCCCTGACCTGGCACAAGGAAAGCTCTCCACACATGTGTTGAACAAATGAATCAGTTGTGAAGACAGGACGTAACCAGTGTTTGCTCCTAGCACCAATTTTCGCTGACTGTTTTATATAAAGTATCTCATTTAATCCTTAAAAATTCTGAAGTAGGAATAGCCTTTAAAACTTGTTTTAAAAAATATTCAGCACAGTAAAATAATTACCCATGTACGTGACACTTCAACAAATGTTACGATGCACTGTCTACTCACAATAAGGTTTGTTTAAAAGCCTCAATTCTGTTGTGATTTTAAATTAAAGATTTAAATTAAGATTATCACCCCCCAAAAAAGTACAAACTTAAATATTTTTGGAATCTTACGTAGAAATAGAGAAGAAGATGTTAATTAGATCTTAACAAAAAGAAAAACTGAACTGAAATTTTAAGTCAATCTAGGTAAAACACAGGACCTTTATTCAGGAAGAAAGCCTGAGCCATATTAGCCAAATAAAGTTTATACTTTCCTCATCTGACAGTCAAAAGAAATTACAAAACAGCGTGGAGGCAAGAATAAGACAACAAGGGGAAAAGAAGCAGAGGAGGAGGAAAAGGAAGAAGAAAGCCAAAACAGTGACGATTAAGCCAGCCTTATTTACAGTAATGCTAAATAGCAAAAACCTTGATTTTCTGGGATAAACATCCCTTCAGGACAATCATTAACAAATGACTAAATAAAACCATTTTACTTGCCCCAGTTGCCTTTGGGGGGATCGCGGGGTGGGGGGGAACAACTCTTTAATTAAGAAAAAAACCCAAGGAAAACATACAACGGAGTCATTGATAACCACATAGCATTATAATTTGGGAAAACCAACAACATCCATTCTCCTTCAGATGCATATTCAGCCAATGACTTCTTACCCTGAAACCATCAGGTATTAAGCTGGAGAAAACCTTTCTGGAAGCCAAACAATGTTGCATAGGGCTCAGGATTCAGATGTTACATGTTCTTTACTCTCAGTAAAGCTTCTAAACATTACTGAAATAAATCTCAGGACTTTTAAGCAACTACTTCAATGAAAAGTTTAAATTTCTCTCAACACCTCCTGATGATAGACAAACAAAAAGTTACAAAAGCATGTTTGAAAAAAATTGAGTACAAAAATCAAGGTTGGATGTGTGTGGAGGAATGAGACAAAGTGACTTCTCAATTGTTTCCATTAAGTGTACCTGCTTTAATTACAATGTTTTACTTGAAAGTCTTAAAATGCTGTCCCTTATATGGTATTTCTCCCTTGTGGTGACCAAATGCTAGAATACATTATTCTTTTTCATTTTTAAAAGAATAAGCATATGGCTATTTGAACATTATGGCACTCCACATACATTGTGGTAAAAATATAAATACATGCAAAAAGAAACTGTTATACCTGTACTTCTTAATAAACAATGTAACCCACATTCTTGTTGCATTTCCATTTGAAAACTCACAAGCTTTAAAAAGACAACCTGGATTTT
Organism: Delphinus delphis; assembly: GCF_949987515.2. Classification (NCBI taxonomy): domain Eukaryota; kingdom Metazoa; phylum Chordata; class Mammalia; order Artiodactyla; family Delphinidae; genus Delphinus; species Delphinus delphis. The sequence goes on along the minus strand of NC_082697.1, from coordinate 83,173,045 downwards.
ACTTATTTGTAAGGAAACAAATCACTTTGCTTTAAACTTTTACAAAAAAAACTCTGTAGACTTAATTCAATGATACAGAAAAGAAGTGAAACTGACCCTAGATACAAATAAGTGAAACCGATTATTCACAACACCGATACACTTTGAATGAATAATACAATCAGAAGAGGAGAATTATGTTTCAAATGTACAAGTTAAAATTTGAGACTCCACTAAAACGTACAAGAACCTAAAATACTGCTGTTTTAGGGGCTAACTAGTTTTTCAACCAGTTTTACTGTTATTTGAGTGTATTTACTTTAAATAACCAACGTGTTTTCCCATAAACAAGTAAGCCCTAAGGCCTCCCGTAATATAAAAGAGCTATTCCACAAAAGTAATCTCAATTGCATTCATTACAGCGAGGTTAAAGTCCTAGATGGTAAAACTTCTGTCCCATCAAATCTTCATCTCAAACATCTGAAACTGACCGCCCTTTCCCCCCCCCACGCCCCCGCCTCAGGTAACTTGGGTCTTCCTGCCCCGAAGATAAAGAACAGGACCAGGGCACACGCGCTTTGGGGGACGCGACGCCGGGCCGGCCGGCCCCTCCTCTCCTCCCGAGGGTGCCCGCTCCGCCCGGCGGCAGGCGTGGGGAACTCGGACACCCGGTGGACTAGCCAGGTGGACGGCCCCGCGAGGACGGACCGGCGCGGCGGGCGGGCCGGCGGGACGCCCGGGTGGGAAAGTTTGTCTCTTTGGGGGGCGCAGTGGGGGCAGGGAGGCGAGCCCGGGGCTCCGAGGGGCGGGAGGTGGCAGCCACGCGGGGGGCGGTGGGCGGCCCGGGGACTCCGGGCGGCTCAGCGGCCGGCACACGCCCACCCCGGGCAGACCCATGCGGGCCTGGCCGCCCCGGAGCAGCCAGCCGGGCCCAACCCCCGGGCCGAGAGGGGCGGGCTGGGCCGGGTGGGGGTGGGAGGGCAGTGTCCATGGGCAACCAGGGGGGTCCGGCCTCCCCGCGCAGCCCGGCGATCTGGGAGCCCGGCCGCCGCGGCCGTTGCGGCCGCCGCCCCCTCCCCAGCGGCCAGGCCCGGCCGGCGGTGGCGGCACTGCCACCGGCGCGGCGGGGTCCCGGGCGGCCCGCCGCTGCGGAGGGGGCGGCGGGCGAGGGGCCGCGCCAGCCCCCGGCGGGCCGCGCCGGCAGAGGGGCGGCCAGGGCAGCTGCGGCCGAGGCGAGCGGGGCGCTCCGCGGGCCCCACGCCGGCCAGCGGCGGGCAGGAAAGAGGCGGGAGCTTACCTGACCCGGCTCGGCGCTCGCTCCATCCCCCTCGGCGGCCGCCGCCGCCGCCGCCGCCGCCGCCGCCGCCGCCGCCGCACACAGCCCAGCCGCCCGGCGGGGGACAATGACGTGCCTCCATCCGGGCACCGCCGCCGCCGCCTCCGGGTCAGCGCCGCGCCCGCAGCGCCCCGCCGGGCCGCCAGGGGGCGCGCCAAGGCCGCGTCCGCACGCGCCGCCGCCCAGGGGCCGTCGCACAAGAGGCGCAGCGCGCAGCTAAGTAGCCGGGCTAGCGCGGGAGGGGCCATCGCCAAAGCGCCGCGGGCGCAGGCTGGCCCGCGCGTCACTGGAGCGCTGGTCGGCCGCGGAAGGAGCGCGCTGATTGGTGGAGCCGAGCTGTACGGCGCGGGCGGGTGAGGTCTTTCCCCAGCGGCCGGCTGGAGCCGACCGCGCGGCCCTCGGCGGCCGCGACGGGAGGGCCGAGACAGCCCTGCGGCGTGTGCGCTCAGTCCGGCCCGCGCGGGTGCACGGCCCACGCGGGACACCTGGCCCCCCCAAATGGACACGGCTCCGGGAGACGCCCCTCGGCCTAGAGACCCGGACTTGAAGAACACCGGACCCAGCGGTGCTCCAGCGCGCCATCAGACTTCGACAACTGTTACTGGAAGCGGAGAAACCCGGCTCCAGAAAAGGCAGACCCCCGCCTATCCCGTCAAGATCTCATCTCAGATCCGAGTATTGCTCTTGCAACGGAGGGCCAGACCATACTTCCGGAGCAAGACCGGCTCTTGCTCCAGAGGGCCAGATCCATATTTCCAGCCGCTTATTGGATGTCTCCACCGCGAGGTCGAGCAGAAAACGAATTGATTGATCGTGGCATCTCCCCTCCACCACGACCCTGCTCCTCTCTGTGGGGTTCCCTGCTTTGATTAGGGACGTGGCACTCTCCCGCACTGACCGAGTCCTCCCTCTGTCTCTCTTCTCTCTCCTTTCCTGACCTAACCCCTTACACCAGGTCACACCCACCCGACCTACCCACGGGCTGTAATCCCCGCCCTCCCGGGGCAACCTTCCTAGTCTCGCCCCTCGCCTTCCCACAGTCTCCTTACCGTCACTCCACTCTCTTTCAGCTTCCACGCTGTGGCCAGGATGATCTTTCAAAGACACAGGTCAGATGTGGGTCCCCTCCGAAGAGCTTTTAGCTACTTTCTTGGCCCACGGAAAAGTCTCATCTCCTTTACCTGGCATTGAAGGCCTACAGTTCTCTCTCCTCTTTTGTGTCCCAGCCATAACCTCCTTTTTCCTACAAACACCCCACTCCTGCTTCTGCTTATAGAAATCCTGCCTGTGTCTGTTCTTCCATGAAGCCGCCATCGGAATCTTATTGCTCCCCCTATGTCTTTTAAAGTAGTGCTAATTTCACTATTATGGAAAGAAATCACTGAAGTGATGAAATAGCTGTTGTGCGTTTGGAGCAGAACACTGAAGTTGTCTGAGAAAACCAAAAAGGAAAAGGTGAATTCCAAACCTCCAAAATTCAGTACCCACTTTTGGGATTAACACCACAATTTACTTCCTGATGAAGAATGGTTATGAAATTTCACCTGCACGGTCCTGGCAACACTAATAAGAGACTTGGAAGAACAGAATAGCCATAGGGATGGATCCAGTAATTTGCTTGCCTTTTCCAAATGACTTGCAGGTGATTAAATACAGAATAAGAAGGAATTAAAGAGTCAAATGCCTAACAGTCACCTGAGCTTTGTGGTTATTTCAAAATGCTTCCTTTGGAAGTCACATGAGAAGTTTGGCTTCTAATATCAGTTTCCATTTCATATCCTATTGACAAACTGCCCCTGCAATTAACGTCTTAATACAGTAGAGTAGGAAAAGAGATTTAAAAAAAAAAAAAAATCCCTTGGCATTCTCTCCAGAACAGAATTTTTTGGAGGGGAGGGGTTGTTACACAGCCCTCTGCTCCTTCCTCCGTGCTTTGAAAGCAAACATAGAGGCCCTTTTCCTCTAAAGAATTTTGGGGCCACTTCAGTGCAAACTCATGACATAAATAGAGTAGTTAACAAAGGACATTAGGAAGTCCCTGCCTTCAAACAGCTGGGTCTTTGGCTTTTGCCCCAGAAATTCGTTTTCCTCCAGACCAGAGGAAACCAAAGTGAACGCTGTTGGGAGAAGATTTCACTCTGCCTCTGTTCTTACAAGCTGTGGGACCTATGCTAATTACTTAGCCAGTTGCCTTGACCAAAACTGTCTTTAGGCGAGAGGTAAACTGACGCCAAGTGCGCCACCTCCCAAGCCAGGTGATCACACGATCAAAGAGCAGAAGGTGTCAAAGAGGAATAAATTAGATTTTTCAAGGCCCTCCAGATAATGAGGGAGCCGGTGGTGGGCTCTGTTAATGCCCCATCTAGATCCGCTTTGCTGGCTGACTCATGAATTCCCTTCCCAGCTGTTATGTATGTTAGTCGCTAATAACCCACAGCTGCCCCCTTCTGACAACTGTTCTTGGCTGGTGGGGAGCTGCCTTCTGGGGAGGCTAAGCCCACCTACCCTCCCCCCTTTCAGTCTATACCAATGGCTCCCCAACGCAAGGGTTCAGAAAGACCTTGCCTCGATTAGTGACCAGTCTTGCGATGCGGTTTACATTCCAGAGCCAATGGAATCAGAAGGAAGCTCATCTCCCACTGAGACGACATCCTTGCCTAACTCTTCCCTGCCCTCTCCCTCCCTTCATTCCCTTTAAAACTCCCTCGATGTATCCTATGCATCTGAATTCTGTCTCAAGCCCTGCTTCTCCGTGGTCCAGCTTAGAGAGTCGGTACCGGGAATGGTCCTAAGAAGCAGAGTCTAAGGATAGGATTTCAAGTGGTAGCTGGGATGCTGACAGCTGTGTGATAACCCTCACCTTGGGGGAGCTGGGTGGGAGAGAGGTAGATGGGGCTGCATTGGCTTAGGCAATCTCTCTGGTGATTGAGGATGTGGGGGAAATAGTAATTTTTTAAACTGAAATTAGGTGGTCACTGATGCTTTAAAGAGGGAAAATGACTGCCTCTGGTCAATCCGTCATCAATATACAGCAAAGCCCGTGGACCTGCTTAGGAGCCTGTTGTAACCATCACCTGCAGTCAGACAGCAGACCGTTCGTTCCGAGGACCAGGCTCAGGCTCACTTAAAATGAGCTGATCTTTAGAAATGGTCAACTCCTCAGCCATGGTCAATCCCCAACACCATGGTCTGGGCTCTGAGAAGGAACTAGGGATGAGAACCAAACAGTGGTAGAACTTCAGACTCCTCTGAACCTTTGGGGCCTGTAGAAGTGGCCAACTCCCACCCTCCAATCTGAAGACTATGCAGAAGCTTCAAATGAGGCAGGTACCCTACAAGACAATGCATTTTCCAGGATCTGCCCCGTAGCCGCTAGACCAATCACTAAAATTAGGCCTCAGGGACTTCCCTGGTGGTCCTGTAGTTAAGACTCTAAGCTTCCAACGCAGGGGGAGCGGGTTCAATCCCTGGTTGGGGAACTGAGATCCTACATGCCCTGCGGCACAGCCTAAATAAATAAATAAAATTTTTAAATAAAATAAAATTAGGCCTCAGTATGGCCTACCTGGGGAAGTGTTGCAGGCTTGCTAAGGGAGGAATGGAATGAGCTTGCAGGACCATGCTAATATATACTAGCAGGAACTTTAAATAAGCCTCATCAAGGGGCGGGAGTGGGGTTAAGGAAGGGTTTGTAGATGTGGGCTCGCTCTCCCATAATATAGGTCTAACACTTTGTCAAGGGCCCTGAGTGGACTGCTTCTGATACACCATATGGATGGTACTTGGCAAGAGAAGTGAGACACATTAAGTGAAGTCAAGATAATATGACTTCCATGGTAGATGAAGGAAGAGCTCAACAGGCTCAGGGAAGTGAACCTGTTAGAACGGATGCTCCTAGCGGAATATATTTCATAAGAAGACCCTGAGGACACTCTGTTTACCGAGGCCATGAGAGGTGGGGGCACCACCAGCTTTGCTGAGAAACTCGGTGACGCCCAGTGGGATGTGTAGGCCAGGGCCGACCATAGGGGATGCTGTTACAGAACTGGGCTCTCTAGTAATGGGATCCTGGAGTGACAGAGGCTGGGTGGCAGCACTTACCCATTCAAAGCAATGTGGGCATGATTGCTGTAGAGGGAAGCAGGGTCAGAATGACAGATAGGGGCACCTGACTTGCAGGGATCCATGGAGATGGCTGATAGGACATGGGACTAGATAGACAGGCGGTCAACAAAGCATAATATATGTAATCAAATACATATATGTGTGTGTGTGTGTGTATATATATATATATATATATATATATATAAAAATCTGGATTGCAGAAGACTGAAGTCAGCTGACCCAGTGGAAAGTCACAATCTCCTTCCCAGCTTCCCCACCTGAGCCAGTTCTCAGATCCAAAACACCCATTCAGTAAAAGAGAAGCCGGATCCACAGCAAATGTACACAGCAGTGATTTTCCAAATCCTTCCCAAAGAGACCTCTGACCATTTAATTTACTCGGGGAGCCATACACTGGGTTACAAAGAGCAATACTCAGGTATTTCCAGGCTACTGGATACAGAGTCCAAGTTAATGCAGACAGATGGGGACTTAAAGCACCCACAGGGATCCTTTTTGGCTAAGGGAGTAAGATCACCTTATTTGGGAAAGTAAAGAGGAAAGGCGGAATAGATATGCTCACCCAAAAGAAGTCGCTATTCATTTGGGACTTGCCATTCCACGGTTGCCAGGACCCTATTAAGTGAGGTTATAATCCTGATGACATCACAATGGTTGACTGGTAACCAGTCAACCATTGTACACATTATACTAAGCACCTTTTTAGTTATCTTCTATAATATAAATATCTGTTTACTGGTCCATGCAATTGAGAGAGTATCTTCTAACTCCCCACCTTATAGATGAGAAATTTCTACCTCTCCCCATCTCATTACTTCCAAACATGTATGGCCATACCACTGATTCTATTAAGGTTTATAGCACTTACCTCCTGTTGGGCAACCATAATCATTTATGTAACAGGATGATTGATAAAGGTAGCTAGGAGGGACATCCTCTGAGGTTACTGATCTCTCCCCCATAACTGAGAGGTGACTTTGAAGTCCATGTGGATATTGGTGGGAAGGCTTCACATTGGGGGGCTTAGTGATGGGGGAGGTAAAGGAGAGACTGGGTAGGCATTTGTGCATACACACAGACACACACACCTAGATGTACACAGATGCACGCCTACACTGCCCAAAAGAGGGAGCCTTCCTCCCGGATGCCAGCCCCCACTCTGCGATCCCCACCCCTGCCACAAAGAAATTTCCATCTCTTTAGAGAGTTCCTCTTCGCCTCACCATGAAGAAAAAGCTATACTGTCCATGCAATATAGGTGGAGGAGGTGGGCGAAGGCCATCTATGCAGCCAATCGCCAATTGTTCAGTTACTGAGATTTCCGTCCTACTTCTTGTGTGACCCTGTCCCTGCTCCAGAAACTGTGACCTTGAGAACAATCTCTGCTCTGTCCCTCCCTCATGAATGCGTAAGTCATGGGTCTTGCTCATCGGCCTGGTCCCATAGGCTGCCGTGAGAGTGGCACGACTGAAGACTGAAAAGGAAGGCTGGGGTAGCTCTTGAAAGGCCCCGTGGGCCTTACAGAGGACTCTGAATTTTCTTCTAAGTGCAGTAGAAAGGCTGACCCATCACAACAGGTAACCGGTTCTCTTGCCACTCCTGTTTCTTTCTCCTGGTCTCCTTCTTTCTTTGAAACGTACTAAATTCATTCCTACCCCAGGGTGTTTGTACTTTCTTTCTCTCTCGGGACAGCTCCCGGATCCTAATACTGATGATGCCTTCTTATAATTCAAGTGACAGCTCAAAAGAGGCCTCTTCAGGCAGGTTTCCTCTAGTCCTGAAATCTGATGTGCTTCCTCACCCCCTCCTTTGCCCCACACCCTTCCTATCTCAGTGTCTCACTTGTCTTATGCGTCAACTTGCCTGGGCCATGGTGCCCAGATAGTTGGTCAAACATTATTCTAGATGTTTCTATGAGAGTGTTTTGGGGTGAGATTAACATTTAAATCAGTGGACTTTGAATAAAGCGGCTGGCCCTCCATAATCTAAGTGGGCCTCAGCCAAACAGTCGAAGGCCTGAATAGAGCAAAAAGATTGACTTGAACCTTCAGACGCATCAAAACATCATTTCTTCCCTAGGTCTCCAGCATACCAGTGAACTCTGCAAAGTTTGAAGTTGCCAGCCTCCATAATTGCATGAGACAATTTCTTTTTTTTAAATTTTGTTTTGAATTTTATTTTATTTATTTTTTTATACAGCAGGTTCTTATTAGTTATCTATTTTATACATATTAGTGTATATATGTCAATCCCAATCTCCCAATTCATCCTACCATCACCCCCACTCCCTCCCGCCACTTCCCCCTCTTCACACATCCCATTCGTTCTTTTTCTCTGGAGAACACTGACTACACAGATTTTGATACCAGGAGTTGTTCTAGAGGAGAGGAAACTTAAGGGTGAGTTTTCTGAGTTGGCTCCGGGCTTTCTGGAATTGGCTCTCTAATTAAATTCGGTTGAAAGACTAGTGACTATTTCTTTTTCCTATCTTTTTTTTTATGTTCCAAATAGGTTTTATTTTTTCTTGCTTATTCCTTGACTATACCTTACTTTGAAGGAAAGCCCACAGATTTTTCTGATAGACTAGACACATAGTATGTAAGAGAAATCAAACTTGAATGTTATGTTTTGCCTGAGAAATCATAAGGTTGGAGTTTCTATCAAGGAAGAGGTTTCCAGGCAATCCTATTGAGTTAAGATAGTCTAGGATGGTAGCGTACCTGAAGCATGACACATGGAATGAAGAGATTATGGAAGGGTTATAAGGTTTTTTTTAGATATCAAGGCCTAGGACATAGGAGTAAATGGCTGAAATTAGGGTAAAACAGAGAACCTTGGGCCACAGGAACCATGTTTATCATGAATATAAATTAACTTCATCTTCTAATTTTCCAAAGTCTTACTAAGACTGTATCACTTCTCAGCTGCTTTTTCACACAAAGTTACTGTGACTCAGGCACTTGCCTCACAAATATTCAAGTTCGTGCCTCTGCAAAATTACAGGTACCTTCAGGACATCTCTCAAAGTTCTTCATCCAATACTGAACAACCACAGTGTTGCCTGTCACCAGTACCCATGCTCCTCTTGCCTGAAATACCCTTGCTATTCCTTCAAGCCACTTCTCCCATTAAGTCTTACTAAAAAAAAAAAAAAAACACTCATTCCTTCTGTTATTGTTCTTACCACACTAGAATTTACTTAACTGCTTACTGGCCAAATAGTTGGAAAGGATAATCAGTTTAAGAAAAATTGCCCAAGTCCAAAGAGATTGTATTCATTTTAAAAATAGCACATATGAGTCTGGCCTCTTGCAGTTTCTGTAGCTGGATCACTCAGAACTTATTCAACAACCTGTTGAACTGTTCTTTTTTCAGAAACATAGATACCACCCAAAAATGTTCTGATACCCTTGTTTTTAACTGTTGTGGCTTTTGCTGAATCAAGGCAGCTGAATTTGACACAAGTTCAATGTCGTTTCCTTCAAGAATCAACTCATCTTTCCGGGCTTGAGATACTGAACAAGCAACACCTGGCCTCATCTGAACCCTGCAGATGTATTTTTCACTCCCAAAATCTTGGATTTCTACAAGAGAACAATTTTCCTGAATAACAACATTGATGGGTAAATGAGCATACGCAGAACTCATCTTGTAACTGAAGCCCAGGGTAACACCCTTGATCACGTTCTGTACATGACTACAGATAGTACGAACAGTCACCAGTTCCTTTCTTTTCTCCCATCATGTGTCAACCCGGAGCCTCTTCTTTTTCTTTCCAAGGAGACCGAGTTCTCCACTGATGTGATTGAAGTCCCTCTGCTGGGTGCCTCTGGGGCCCTTCACAATAAGTGTGCGTCCCTTCAGAGTAATGTCGACATTTTCTGGAATGTCTACAGTCTGATTGCTGAGAATGGTCTTCATTCTCACCTCGAAATAGATGTGGCAAAGAGCAGTGACTCTATTTCTAGAGGTACAGAGAATCCTCATAGTACACGGTGTGATGTGGCAAAAGAGATACAGAAAATATCACCACTGGATACTCTTAATCAAACACTTATAAGAAGCAAGGATCTGGGTGACCTTGTATATGATACCTTAAAACATTTTGTTAAATTAACAAGTATAATGAGATTGACTGGTGACTTCTAATGTCACTGGACAAAGAGGGGAAAGAAAAGTATGAGCTTTTACAGATTTGATTTTAACTGACGTGGAAGCTCTGTGTCTGCCTTGAAAGAAGAGATCCTTGGGACTTCCCAAGGATCCAGTGGTCCAGTGGTTAAGACTCCGTGCTTCCAGTGCAGGGGGCGTGGGTTCAATACCTGGTCAGGGAAGTAAGATCCTACATCTTATTTACCTGAATGGTTTATCATGAACTGGGTGTTCTTTGACCCAACAAGCCATAAAGTTGGGCATGCGCAGAAGCACTGCATCACCAAATGGAAGTGAAATGACGCCCAGGCAGACCCTGAAGGCACACATAATTTACATGAAGAAGTGGCTCAAATGTTCACGGTTCCCACTCCTGCTACAATACCCTCTCTCTCCACGCCTACGAGTATGGCCTTATGGAGAGTTGCCTATGATCAGAGCATATACAAAGGAAGGGAAGACTTGGGCCTGGTTTCCAGATGCTTCTGCACAGTATACAGGCACCACCCACAAGTGGGCAGCTGTAGCACCACGGCCCCTCTCTGGGACATCCCTGAAGGACATGGTGAAGGGGAATCCTCCCACTGAGCAGAACTTTGAGCAATGTATCTGGTTATTCATTTTGCTTGTGAGAAGTGGCCAGATGTGATTATATACCGATTCATGGGATGTGGCCAATGGTTTGGTTGTACGGTCAGGGACTTGGAAGGAATGCAAGTCTATGATTGATGACAGGGAAGTCTGGGGAAGAGATATGTGGATACACGTCCCTGGATGGGTGAAAAAGGTGAAGATATTTTCATCCCAAGTGAATACTCACCAAAGGATTTTTTTTTTTTAATAAGGCCGCACTGTGTGGCATGTGGGATCTTAGTTCTCTGACCAGGGATTGAACCCTCGCCCCCTGCAGTGGAAGAGTGGTGTCCTAACAACTGGACCTCCAGGGAAGTCCCTCAGCAAAGGATTTTAATAATCAAGTCAATAAGATGAACCATTCTGTGGATACCAGTCAGCCTTTTCCCCCAGTTGCCCCTGTAATCACCCAATGGGCAAAGTGACCATGGTGGCAGGAATGGAGGTTATGGGTGGGCTCAGCAACATGGGCTTCCACTCACCAAGACTACAGCCACTGCTGAGGGCCCAATCAGCCATCAGCCGGGACCAACACTGAACCCCCAATATAGCACCATTCCCTCGGGGTAATCAGCCAGCTACCTGGTGGCAGGTCGATTATATCAGACCACTTCCATCATGGAAGGGGCAGTATTTTGTTCTTACTGGACTAGACACTTATTCTGGGTAGAGATTTGCCTTCCCTGCATGCAATTATTCTGCCAAAACTACCATCTGGACTTACAGAATGCTTTATCCACTGAAATGGTATTCTACACAGCTTCTGATCAAGGAACTCACTTTCCAGCAAGTGAAGTGCAGCAATGGATCTATGCTCATGAAATTCTCTGGTCTTACCATGTCCCCTACCTTCCTGAAGCAGCCGGCTTGTCAGAACAGTGAAATGGCCTTTAAAAATTTTGTTTTATTTTATCGAAGTATAGTTGATTTACAGTGTGTGTTAATTTCTGCTGTACAGCAAAATGATTCAGTTACACATATATGATATATGTGAGTTAATATTTGTATATATATGAGTTAATATTTGTAAAAGCACATAGAACTGTGTGCATGAGGCTGACACAGTTCTCAGTAAACATTATTATACATATAAAATAAGGCTTCTGCAACTTTCACTGTGTTTTAATTAATTAATTAATTTATTTATTTATTTTTGGCCACACTGCATGACTTGCAGGATCTTAGTTCCCTGACCAAGGATTGAACCCATGCCCTTGGCAGTGAAATCGCAGAGTCCTAACCACTGGACTGCCAAGGAATTCCCCACTGTGTTGTTTTAAATGTCCATGATAAGACAAGTATATCCAGTTGATTCATTCTAGCTTTTCTATAATGTTTGTTTGCATATATGTTTATTTCCCTACTGATGGCTATTAGGCTATTTTTGTATTTGTTGTTACAAACAATGTTGCAATAAGTACCTTTATACACATATCCTTAGGCACAGATAGGGGTGTCTAAAGGGAACCAAGAGGGGAATTATTATCTTTAGAATATATTTTAAAATTTATTTATTATTTATTTGGCTGTGCTGGGTCTTAGTTGCGGCACGTGGGATCTAGTTCCCCAACCAGGGATCGAACCCAGGCCCCCTGCATTGGGAGCATGGAGTCTTAGCCACTGGACCACCAGGGAAGTCCCCAAGAGGGGAATTAACTACTGGATATTGGGTATGCACCATTTCAGCTTCACTCAATATCCCTAAATAGCTCTTTAGCGATGTATGATGGTTCCTTTTCTCCATATCCTCACCAACTCTCGGTATCAAAAACTCCAATTTTTGCAAATGATAGTTTGAAATGATATTTCATTGTTTAACTTACACTTACCTGTAACTAGTGAAATGTTTGTATCTTTTCCTATGTTTATTGGCCATTAGGGGTTCCTTTTTGGTTACCTGTATGTTTAATATTGCATCTTTATATGTATCATGTTTCTATTTATTATTTTATTTATTTATTTATTTAATTTTTTTTTGCGTTACGCGGACCTCTCACTGTTGTGGCCTCTCCCGTTGCGGAGCACAGGCTCCAGACGCGCAGGCTCAGCGGCCATGGCTCATGGGCCCAGCCGCTCCGCGGCATGTGGGATCCTCCCGAGCCGGGGCACGAACCCATGTCCCCTGCATCGGCAGGCGGACTCCCAACCACTGCGCCACCAGGGAAGCCCTATTTATTTTTTTATTAATTTGTAGGCAGCCTGGATATATTCTGGATATGGAATAAAAGTTGACTCTCAGGTTTCAGGCTTGGACAAGTGGGTAGATTGTGTGCTAATTTAAATGGATGGAGAAGGGTAGTAGAAAAGAAGTTTTAGGAGGAATATCAAGAGTTCACGTTCAGACAAATTTGAGATGCTTTTAAGCCATCCAAGAGAACAAGTCTGTGTTGCAGAGATACATTTGGGAGTTGTCAGGTTATAGATGGTATGTAAAGTGATAGCGGGGCACGTGGTTATCTCCTGACAGAATTTGGAGTGACATGACAAGAGCCCTACAGAATTACACATTTGGAGAAGGAGGATCCAGAAGGGGATACTGAGATGAAGGGCCAGTAAAATAGAGAAAAACTAAAATTGTGTGATATTATGGAAGCCAAGAGAGGAACGTGCTTTTTTTCTTCCAATTTTTGCCTACATGTGGTTTCATTGCAGGGATGTACCCTAACTGCTCTTCTATTTGGAATTTGGATTATTTCAGTGCTTTTTAAATTATAAATTACACTTTGATGGACATTCTTGTATTTATCTTTTTTCACCACTCTATTTCCTTTGGATATACACCTATATATATAGGTGGAAGGGTATGCTTATTTAAAGCTTTTAACTATAAATTGCAGGTCATCTTCTAGAAAGATTTCTTTCATTCTATTCTGACCAGAATGAGTTTGTTTGGTTTTTTTTTTTCTCCATTCTGGTGGTGGTGGAAAAGTGGTGAGAACCAGATAATGCATACCAATATTTTTAATGGTTGCAAAGTGTGCCATTGTATTGATATTTGTAATTTATTTAACCAGTTATATTGCCTGTTTTGGGTATTATAATTAGTGTTGCAATTAATAGCTTTTTAAGCTAAATCTTTTTGCTCATTCTTTTTAAAATAATTAATTAATTAATTAATTTTTGGCTGTGTTAGGTCTTCGTTGCGGTGCGCGGGCTTCTCATTGTGGTGGCTTCTCCTGTTGTGGAGCACGGCCTCTAGGCACGCCAGCTTCAGCAGTTGTGGCACTTGGGCTCAGTAGTCGTGGCGCACGGGTTTAGTTGTTCTGTGGCATGTGGGATCTTCCCAGACCAGGGCTCGAACCCATGTCCCCTGCATTGGCAGGTGGACTTTTAACCACTGCACCACCAGGAGAGTCCCATCAAATAAAATTCTTTAAAAAAATATTTATTCATTTATTTTTGGGTGCGTTGGGTCTTCGTTGCTGCGCGCGGGCTTTCTCTAGTTGCGGCGAGCAGGGGCCACTCCTCGCTGTGGTGCACGGGCTTTTCATTGCAGTGGCCTCTCTTGTTGTGGAGCACGAGCTCTAGGTGCACGGGCTTCAGTAGTTGTGGCACATGGGCTCAGTAGTTGTGGCTTGCGGGCTCTAGAGTGCAGGCTCAGTAGTTGTGGCACATAGGCTTAGATGCTCCGCAGCATGGGGGATCCTCCCAGACCAGGGCTCGAACCCGTGTCCCCTGCATTGGCAGGCAGACTCTCAACCACTGTGCCACCAGGGAAGTTCAAATAAAATTCTTAAACAATACCGTTTTTCACATCGCACTGGGGTTGAGGCCCCAAATCTGAAAAGCTTTTCTTTTTTTTTTTTTGGCCGAGCCACGTTGCTTGCGGGAGCTTAGTTTCCCAACCAGGGATGGAATTTAGGCCAGGGCAGTGAAAGCGCCAAGTCCTAACCACTGGACCGCCAGGGAACTCCCTCAAACGCTTTTTATTCCAGCTATGTTATTTGATCTGCTATCTAAGAATCAGCTTCCAATAGCATTGTGTCAGCGACCAAGTCTTCAGAGACATCGCCAGAGGGCAAAGAGGATTTTTGCAGCCAATGGCTTCAAACCACCGTTGGTCCAGTGTGGCCATGGGATCACTTGGAAAGCCTGTCTCAGGTTTGTGAAAGTCGTCTCAAAACCAGTGGAATTTTTATTAGGCTCATTCACTCTGGAATCTATTTGGCATTTCCCGTTTTGCTGTGGCCTAACGGTTCACCAAAATACGTTCAGTTCTCCTTGAGACGAGTCTTGCAGATGCTTTTGATTTTTTTAAAAAAATAAATGACAAATGAACAGTCACCAGTGTATCCGCAAAAAGTAAACATTTGGATCAGCGTCCCTGCAGACATCCGATTCTTACACTAGCACCCGAGTCTTGGCGTGAGAAATGAGAGCGCTGACTCGTCGGGTGTTCAGGTCTCGAGGATAGTGGGGCTGAACCGCAGGGAGCAAAGGCCGGGGTTGACCCCACGTGGGGGCCACCCAATTCCTCCCGCAACGCCGCGCCAGCCGCCGCCCTCAGAGCAGCTCACCACGCGCCAGCACCTGGCGTGCGCCAGCACCGGACCAGCCACCCTCCTCGAAGGGGAAGGGGCGGGGCGGTGGCATGCGGCAGGGCCCGCCCCCTCAAGCGCCCGGGGGCGGGCAGGTCTTCCGCCTTCCGAGGGGCTACTTCCGGATCCGGTGGTGGCCGCTGGGAGTAAACAGGGAGGCGGCGCTTGGGTGGCGGGAGGGCTAGCTTGCAGCCCGCGCGCGGCGGGCGATGCTGGGGGGTATCTTGGGGGCCCGAGAGCGCGAGGCGGAGGGCGACGCGGCAGGGGCTGTGCCTGCGCCACCTGCCATCGACTTCCCGGCCGAGGGCTCGGACCCCAAGTATGATGGTGAGGGACCCGGAATGCGGCGGCGGCGGCCCTCCCCGCCCCCGTCCACCTTCATTCCCGGGGCGGGCAGGTAGCTGCGAGGTTCGGCCCAGGACCTGGACAAATTCGTCTGGATCCGGGCTTGAACTGAGACCCAGCGGTGCCGTATGGGGGCGGCGGGCGGGCCGTCTGGGTTAGGTGAACTCGTGTTGAAACAGGTGTCTGCAGCTCGGTCGATCGTTTACATTTCTGTATTTCCTCTGTGGACTCGGGGCTGCGGACGTGCTGGACTGTTTTCCAGCATCTGAGCCCCGGGGTGTTGTCGGGCGATGAGCTTGAACTTTGTAAACTACTGGAATGGAACTCTGCAGACCCTATGCGCTGAACAGTTTGGGTTAAGAGTTCTAATTTGTGGCTTCTCTTGTCTTTTGCTTCACTAATCGCGTAGCTAAACAGTTCTCATAGTGAGGCAGTATGGACATCATCCTCTTCGGTTAAAAAAAAAACGCCCGAGTTTTCTTGAGGCTTTTGGTTTCTAGGAGATAGGGCTAAGTCGGCAAAGTCAGTCAAGTTATTCATAAAGCGAGAGGTACTTACAGCATTGAGTCTAACCAGTTCAGAGTATCTAATGTTTTAATGAAAGTGCAATTGGCTCTTTAGCTGCAACCAGTTGTTTTGGCAAAAAGAAAATTTTTTTTTAATTGAACATGAGCGTGATTTGGAGAACTTTTGCAGACTTGCAGTTGGTATCAGAAGGGAGGGAGGTTTCATGTGGACAGTCTACCCTGTAACATTTGTAGTTGGCTAAGCCCTTGCAGACATCAACATAAGGATTGGGAGTGAGCATTACAGCATATAATTATGAGCAGAACTAAGATTAAATAGGGGCCAAAATCGAGAGAGTCTGGTATGTAACGTCTGCTCAGTTTAGATATTGGACAACTAAAAATAGGGGAGTGGGGAAAGCATGTATTTAAAAAGTAAATATATTGATGGTGGTAGTATAGGTCTCGATATTCTGTAACCCAGTAGCAACAAATATCCCAAGTTCTCAGAATGTGGTCGTTTTTTTTTTTGCTTAGTGGATGAACACTTTAAAAAAATTGAATTATAGTTAATTTACAATGTTGTGTTAGTTTCAGGTGTATAGCAAAGTGGTTCAGTTATACATATGCATATATATTCTTTTTCAGTTTCTTTTCTATTATAGGTTATTACAAGATGTTGAGTATAGTTCCCTGTGCTATACAGTAGGTCCTTGTTGTTTACCTATTTTATATATAGTAGTGTGTATGGACTTGTAATTAATTAATTAATTATTTTTTTGGGTGCGTCGGGTCTTAGTTGCGGCATGTGGGATCTTCTTGTTGCGGCACGTGGGCTTCTCTCTAGTTGTGGCGTGTGGGTTTTTTCTCTCCAGTTGTAACAGGCTCCAGGGTTCAGTGGGCTCTAGTTGAGGCGCGCGGGCTTAGTTACCCTGCGGCACGTGGGATCTTAGTTCCCTGTCCGAGGATCGAACCCACGTCCCTTGCATTGTAAGGTGGATTCTTTACCACTGGACCACCAGGGAAGTCCCTGTATGGCCACTTTTAAAATAAAATTGTGCCATAAAAAATGAATACATTGATTCAAGGAGGTTTTTACTATGTGGTAGTTCGAATAGAATGATTACAGAGAATACACGTTAAGTTGAAGGATGAAACAAATATTAACATGTTTTAGGGATTTAAAGGTGCAAGCCGAGTCGAAAAGGTCTTAATTTATTCCTTAAATTCTTTGATTTTCATCCTTATTACTACCTACAATTCTTGATCTTAAAGAGAACAACAGACTCTGAGGGTGATTTAAGTAGGCCCTTAGCACAGGACAGTTGTAAGCTAACTACTTTTTAATGGGCAAACTGATTTTTTCCACGTGTCATATTATAGCAGCTCAATGATGCGTAAAGCATTATGTCATAGAAGTCCCAGCGGTAAACAGGCAAGTCTGTCTGTTCTGTAACATTGTGATAAGGTTTTCTGCAAACCGAAGATTATTCTTGAAGGGAGTGATCGTCGATAAGCTTCTAAAAATTTCCTCCTCATTTGGTTACTAATAATACTGCTGCATTTACGTATTGCCTTTTCTTCCAAAGAAGCCCAGAGTGTCCAGACATACTTTATCTTTTTATATGAAAAGTTAGGTCTGTGAGAAATGTAGTTTCATTTCTAGACTTCAAACAGTAGGTAGATGATTTCTCGACCGTGGTCTGTATTGATGTGAGGAGGTCACTCTGCCCGCCAATGGTAGTAGTGTCAGAAGAGTTGCCACCTAGATGTAAGTAACACCTGTGTTCTTTAGCAATTCATCCTGTAGGGAGTCTCCTGGAGCCAACATCAGCCTTTGATCAGAGTTTCTGCATGTTTTTTTTTTCCTGTGGAACAGCACAGTGTTAGAAGGAGGGACGACAGTAAGCCCATTGTCAGACTCATTCATTTTCCTTCTTTCATCTGACACAAATGTTTTTACCTCAGATTAATTCTACAGGTTCTTTAATTTAATAATGGACCATTTGGATCATACTTTCCTCAGGAGGTTGAATCAGTTCATCCCTTTCCTGTTTGTTTTACTCCCCTGCTTCTTGGCAGAATTCTAGAACTCTAATGCACATCGGGTTTAGATACCATTTCCTACTCTTTAAGAAGACAACTTGACCTCACCTTTCCTTTTAGCCACTTAACCTCTTCCTTTTCTCTTGACCAGAACTGTGAAATGGGAAGCTTTTAGCCTCAGCCTTCCTTTCCTTTCAGTTTTACTCCTTCCTGCATTTGGGTGTCTGTCCATTGGTCTTTTTAAAGTTGTCATTTTCATGATTTATTAGGTTCAGTTGACTCCACTGAGCAACCATTCTTTTTTGTTTTTTATTAAAAAGTAGATTTTCTCATTGTAGAAAATAGGAGAGTATAAAAATAGGAAAGTGTAGGGCTTCCCTGGTGGCGCAGTGGTTGAGAGTCCGCCTGCCGATGCAGGGGACACGGGTTCGTGCCCCGGCCCGGGAAGATCCCACGTGCCGCGGAGAGGCTGGGCCCGTGAGCCATGGCCGCTGAGCCTGCGTGTCCGGAGCCTGTGCTCCGCAACGGGAGAGGCCACAACAGTGAGAGGCCCGCGTACCGCAAAAAAAAAAAAAAAAAAAGGAAAGTGTAGAAGCAGAAAACCCTCCCAAAAAAATCTCAGCACTGTTGACAATTCAGTACTTAAAATTTTCTTTCACATTACAGAGTCTGTTAAAAATGTGGAAAAGCATGAAGAAGAAAATTAGAAAAACCATAATCTCATCGCCCAGAGATTACTGTTTGTCATTTAAATATACAAACATTACATTTTGACTTAGCTAGAGACAATTTTTTGGGTGAATTTTGCATTTAAAACTGTTTGTCAAAGAAAGGTATTCTGAATGGATTCAAGATTTCTGTCTGATTTCGTCGTCCAGATAAGATAAAAATTTAGAGAAGTCATGTGCAAAATTTAAAGGCATAAAGGAAGAAGAGGGGGAAAGTGTATATATATTCACATCTCTGAGGAGAACTCACTGCTAATAATTTGGTGTATTCATTTGCAAATATTTCCTGAGAGTTGCTGTATGCCAGGTAGATGCCTAGATATGAAGGATCAAACAGGCAGACTATAAAACAGCTGCTCACTGTAATTTCACTCTTTTTGTAGCCTCTTTCATTGAAAACACAGGGGGCAGAGATTTCTGTCTGTTTTGATGTTTCCATTCTTTTTTTGTGTGTGTACATTTATATAGATATAGAATAAATATATTTTAAAATCGTGATCGTAAAAATTTTATGTTGCTTTTTATTTTTTATTTTTATTTTTTGGCCATGCCTTGCGGCTTGTGGGATCTTAGTTCCCCGACCAGGGGTTGAACCCAGGCCCCGGTAGTGAAAGCTCAGAGTCCTAACCACTGGACCACCAGGGAATTACCTTATGTTGCTTTTTAAATGTGAACTTTTATTAGCATTTTCTTGTGACAAATTAGTCTTTAAGAACGTTATTTTAAGACCATCACATTCTGTACTATCATTTATTTAGTCTTCGCTGTATTGGTGGAAAACAGATTTATCTTTTTTTTTACCATTAGAAATAATGATGGGTTTGACATGTGTATACATAAATCTTTGTTAATATCTGATTATTTCTTTAGAATAGACCCACAGAAGTAGGATTTGTTGGGTCAAAGAAAAATATTAAAAACAGTTTTGATATGTTTTGCTAAAATGATAACCAGAAAAGTTGCATTGGTTTGTATGAAACTATCTCCCTCAGCTTCATTAGTGTTACTGTCTATGGCCTGCTTCTTTGACTCGATACAGGATTATTTATGATTATCTTTCTATACACCATCATTTATAACAGCTACATAGTATTCTATTATATGTGTATAACTTGTTTAACAAATTTTTAATACTTTGTTATCCTGAACACCTTGTACATATATATTTGTTATGCTTTGTTTAATTATTTCCTTGGTTTACGTTTCCAAAAGTAAAGTTTTGCACACGTGAAATTCTACAGTGTATTGTCAAAGGTTGCAAACACCCCCTTGTGTTTGAAAGTATCTAGTTTTCTGTGCCCTTAACAATACCAAGGATTCCAGGCTTTAAATAGTTACCAGTCTGATGGCAAACTCTTGTACTGTGGTTATTTTACTATGTATGTCATTACCCACTAGTTTTGTTAAGCCTATTTGAATTTTAATTGTGCTTCATTTTCTTACTAGCTTGTAAGAGTGCTATATAAATTTTATTCCCTTTTTCTTGTCATGTACAGTGAAGGTATCTGTACTGTATCTGATTTTGTGATTCATATTTTAACTTTAAGATGTCTTTACATAGAGAAGTTTTTACATGGCCACATTTTCCATTCTTTTTCTTTCTCATATTCAGGCAATAAGTATTCATTTAAAATGAATAGCACATCTCCATTCATTGCAGGTCTTTTTGGGGCCACCTACAGGTCGGAGAGGTGAATTGGTGAATGAAGTCTCGATTTCAAAACCTCTCTTCCAGGACCTTTTAGTAGTTGATAGAGAAGCGTGGAATAAAATGTTTGGACCGGGACTGATTTGAGAAGGTGTAGGATACCTGGGCTCTGTCTCCACAGGGCATTTCCAGCTGGGTCAGCGGCTCCTGAGTTTGAGCTCATCTTTCCTCCAACAGCCCCTCTTACCAGTTTTCACTCTTGTTAACCTCTCCTTCCTCTCATTCCTAGTGTTTCAAATCCTGACCCGTCCATTTCTTTCTTGGTATCTCTGGGACCTGTCCTTTCCTCCACGTTTCTGTCACTTACCTGCTTTATAGGCTCACCCTGACTTCTTGTTGACTCTTTTTTTAAAAAATTTATTTTATTTTATTTTTTAAGTTCATTTTTGGCTGTGTTGGGTCTTCATTGCTGCGCGCAGGCTTTCTCTAGTTGGCGGCGAGCGGGGGCTACTCTTCGTTGCCGTGCGCGGGCTTCTCATTGCTGTGGCTTCCCTTGTTGCGGAGCACGGGCTCTAGGTGCGCGGGCTCTAGAGCACAGGCTCAGTAGTTGTGGCTCACGGGCTCCAGAGCGCAGGCTCAGTAGTTGTGGCGCACGGACTTAGTTGCTCCGCGGCGTGTGGGATCTTCCCAGACCGGGGATCAAACCTGTGTGCTCTGCATTGGCAGGCTGATTCTTAACCACTGTGCCACCAGGGAAGCCCCTTCTTGTTGACTCTTGCATGTCTCCTTCCAGGCTACCTATCACGGGTCCAGAACAGTTTCCTCAAACATGTTTCCTGCATTGTGTTTTTGGCCTGTTAAATAACGTATTAAACAGTGCGTGAGAACTTAATGACTGTCAGCTTTAAGTGCCAACTCAGCTGTCCGCTTGGTCTTGTTCAGTGGAAAGAGGATGGACTTGGGAGTCAGTCTGATCTGCCTGCTAACCTGTTCCTTAACCTCTCAATGAGATCAGTGTCTGCATCTGTAAAATGGGAATGGTAACATAGGGCGTTTCGGGAGGATTCGATGAGATTGTGCATATAAAACACCTGGTCCATAGTGTGTAGCTCAGAGTAGATTCCGTTCTTCCTCCCTTTCCCTTTCTTTGCTGCCAAACTTCTTTCTCTCTGCTTCTCGAAGGAAGGAAGCCATCCTGTTCCTGCTTGCTTGCTTGTTTGCTGGAATATTTATTTGTTTCTACCTTTGTACACATCATCCCTAACCAGCACTTCCTCCCTTCCCGAACTGGCATCTCTCTGCTAGTCCTTCCAGAATTCAACTCAAAACTCAATTCCAGAATGTCTGTCTTGATTAACCCCACTCACCGTAACTACTGTTTTGCTTTTTATTTCCTTGAATTTAAATAGTGTGTTTTCCTAATTAGAATATGCTGTTTTGTCATTACGAGCTATGTTTACCATTTCTTAAAATTTTTTTCGTTTTTTAATTTGCAGAATCTGATGTTCCCGCAGAACTCCAGGTGCTGAAAGGACCCCTACAGCAGCCAACCTTCCCTTTTGCAGTTGCAAACCAGCTGTTGCTGGTTTCTCTGCTGGAACACTTGAGCCATGTGCACGAACCAAACCTGCTTCATTCAAGACAGGTGTTTAAATGTTAGTAAGAATAAATTAACCTTGCTAAATAAAACTTGTAAAATTACTCTGTTGTTTAACGCTGTCAGAGAAGCAGCTGGTGTATAAAAATTTGAAATAAGCCTTAGTAGTACATCCTGTAAATTTATTTTATGTTTTCCTTTGGGTGATTCCTTATGAATATCATCCCTGGGGACCCTGCAAAAGATTAATCACCACAAAATTGTGTGTATTTAAAAGGTAGTTCTTTTTGATTTATAAGTGATAATTCATGCAATTTTCGAAGACCTGTCACGGTTTAGTTGGTGAACAGGTACATGAAAATCCCAGGTATTGATTCGGAACTTGTTTTTGCCCAGAGCCCTGAACGGTTGTGTTTTGTGTCGTTGAAGGAAACTGTTTTCCTCTACACGTTGAATACTTCCGACACCAAACGTGTGGGGCTTTCCTCCCACCCGGACCAGTTCTTCTGACACCAGCTGGGTGTCTTACAATTCACTTCCGACACTGTCTCCCTGGAGTTGGTGTCAGATCTGGCAGGTTAAGGGCTCAGTCCTACAAGACTGTCCTCATTTCAGATGCCAGTCGAAAGTAGGAGGTCCCTAGGTTCTCAGGTTACCCACACTTGTGTCTGACTTGGCTCCAAATTGGGGGTTCCCAGTGCCCCTCCTCAGGTTTGATAATTTGCTATAACAGCTCACAGTACTCAGGCAGACACTTACTTTTTAAAAAAAATAAATTTATTTATTTATTTTGGCTGTGTTGGGTCCTCGTTGCTGCGCGTTGACTTTCTCTAGTTGTGGCGAGCCGGGGCGACTCTTCATTGCGGTGTGCGGGCTTCTCATTACAGTGGCTTCTCTTGTTGTGGAGCACAAGCTGTAGGCATGCGGGCTTCAGTAGTTGCGGCTTGCGGGCTCTAGAGCGCAGGCTCAGTAGCTGTGGTGCACGGGCTTAGTTGCTCCGCGACATGTGGGATCTTCCCGGACCAGGGCTCGAACCCGTGTCCCCTGCATTGGCAGGCGGATTCTCAACCACTGCGCCACCAGGGAAGCCCGAGACACTTCCTTATGCTTACCAGTTTATTATAATAAAGGATATGATAAAGGATACAGAGGCACACAGGGTGAGGTCCTGAGGGTCCCCACGGAGTTTGGGTTCCCCACCCTCCTGGCAGGTGGATGTGTTCACCCACCCTGTACTTTAGGGACTTTTTATTGAGGCTTCATCACGTTGCTATGCTTGATTATTAACTCAGTCTCCAGCCCTTCTCCCCTCCCTGGAAGATGGGGGTGTGAAGTGGAAAGTTCTCAGCTTCTAATCAAGGCTTGGTCTTCCTGGGGACCAGCCCCCATCCTGAAGTGACCTAGGGGCTCCAGCCACCAGTCATCTCATTAGCATACAAAGACTCATCACTGGAGACTCCAAGGCTCTGAGAAGCTCTTATGTCAGGAACTGAGGTCAGAGACCAAATACTAAGACAAAAGATGCTCCTAATACCCCTATCACTCAGAAGATTATAAGAGTTTTATAACTGTGGAGCTGTGTGTCAGTAGTAGCCCAAGACAACGATCAAAATAATCACAGTGGTTGAAAATGTTTATTCCTGCCATAGGTTACTTGTCTGAGGACCAAGCACAGAAATGAGTAGAATCACAGATTATGGCATTTCTGGTTCAGCTTCATAGATTGAACTCTTGAGGAGCCCACACCACAGATTCTAAGTGTCTTTTCTCCCAAAAGTCTTCCCAAGTCTTGTTTGGTGTTAGAAAGCCTTAAATTTACAGATACTTTTATGTGATCTTAGAAGAACATAATGTTTTTAGTTAAAGGTAATTATTTTGATAAGCTTCATGGGACATAAGAAATGGTAAAAAATGTTATTTGTCCAGTATATACTTATTTTCTTGAATATGTGTTGGGGGGGTGGGTCGTACAAAAGGGGGTGTTCTGTAGGTTCCAAACCCGGGGATTATTTTCTGGTATAGAGAAGATTATAATGCTTTTTTTTTTTTTTTATAAATTTATTTATTTATTTTTGGCTGCGTTGTGTCTTTGTTGCTGCACGTGGGCTTTCTCTAGTTGCGGCGAGTAGGGTCTACTCTTCGTTGCGGTGCGCGGGCTTCTCACTGCACTGGCTTCTCTTGTTGCAGAGCACAAGCTCTAGGCTTCAGTAGCTGCGGCTCACGGGCTTAGTTGCTCCGTGGCATGTGGGATCTTCCTGGACCAGGGATTGAACCCATGTCCCCTGCATTGGCAGGCGGATTCTTAACCACTGCGCCACCAGGGAAGTCCTATAATGCTTTTAATATAGTACTCTCACTCCTGATTAAAGCAAAGCTGTGAATCTTGCTGGGTTTAAGATGTTTTAAAATTCCTTATATACAGCCCTTTTAAAGCCTGAACTTTAATACAAAGTTGATTATTTTTTAAAGAGAAATGAGAGTGTTAATATCATTATTACCTTTTACTTACTGTTTCCCTCTTCTGACTGAATTTTGGTTTCCTTTCTTCCTTCGTGTCATGGTGTTCAAAATAAAGGATATTTAAGTAAATGTTTTTGATGTGGTTTAGTTAGTTGACAATCTAAATGGAGAGTTTTTCACATAGAATTTTCTCTATAGTACCTGTATTCCTTGAACAAATAAAAACCAAGCACTTCTGTAGAAACTTCTTTTTCTGAGCAGCCTCGTCTTGTGACTCGAGACTTGACTTCCCCCCGGGTATTTGGTCTATACACACATCTCAGATGTGCTCTTTGTGTGTTGGTTAAGGATATTCCATAATTGAAAACAACGGTTCGTATTCACTTTTGTTGTCAGTTCTAATCATTTGTTTCCACTCCTGCCTTTTAAATTTTTATTTATTTGTATGTTCTACCCCTCCCCCTCCTTTTTTTTTTTTTCCTTGCCTTTTTTAAAAACAGAACTTAGTACTTTACTGACTGACCAAGCACGGTAAACAAATGACTGTAGAATGTAGAGTGTCAGGTAAGAAATAACAGATGAGCCCCTGATCAACGAGTGTAACCAATCATTCCATCTCTTCAGAGAATCAGTCCCCAAGCTGTAATGTGTACGTAAACATAACTTTTTTCTTATAGAGGCTATTATTATGACTCTTTATTTTCTGTGTTTTCTTGAAAATTGCCATCTCATTGATGGCCTTTCTAATAATTGTCTTCTATATTTTCTTATAGTACTTTGTCAGACCTTTATCAAAATGGGGCTGCTGTCATCCTTCGCGTGTAGTGGTGAGTTTAGCTCCTTGCGGCTACATCACAGCAGAGCTATTATGCACTTAATGAGGTCAGCTAAGGAGAGAGTTCGTCAGGTAAGCACTAAGAAATGTACTTGGAGTGTGATAAAAACATTTTCATTTCAAGAGAACTGCATTTTAAAGCATTCTGAAATCCTGATTATAACGTAGGTTTATTCAACATTATAACATCTGTTTATTCAACAGATGTTTATCGAATGGCTGCTATGTGTTAGGCTCTCTTGTAGGAGCTGGGGTCCAGGCAGTGAGCAAAATAAAAGTCCCTGCCCTGGGGCGGGGGTGGTGGTGGGATGAATTGGGAGATGGGGATTGACATATCTACACTAATAGGTATAAAATAGATAACTAATAAGAACCTGCTGTATTAAAAAAAAAAAGTCCCTGCCCTCAGGGAGCCGATGTTCTGACAAGCGGGCAGTAAACAGGAGAACAAGAAAAATACATGGGGTGTTAGGTGGTGGTAAGTGTTAAGGAGAAACATAAAGCAGTGAAGGGCATTAGAAAATGTTGGGAGGGGCCGTGTAGCGTGGCAGGTAGGACCTCGCTGAGACAGGAGCAAGGAGCTGAGGTTGAGGAATGAATCACACGGAGGGAAAGCATTCCAGGCAGAGGAGCAGCTGTGTGCTGGCTTGTTTGTGAGGCTGACAGGCAGCCCGTGGCAGAGGTGGAGTAAGCAAGGGGGGAGAGGCAGGGCCGAGGGGCAGATGGAGATGGATCTGGAGACGTTTTAATGTCTTTGGTTTTCACTCAGTAAAATGAGAAGTGTTGCAGGGTTCTGAGCATGGGAGTGACATAATCTGACTTTAACGGGTTCTCCCCAGCTGCTGTGTTGAGAATACACAGAGGAGGGGACTGAGGGCAGAAGCAGGGAGACACGTGCAGTCATATAGGCACAAGGTGCTGGGGGCTTGGAACGGTGACACGGGAGCAGTGGTCAGTTTCTGCTTTTATGTGAAGGGGAAGCTGGCGTTGTTTGCCGGTGGCGCTCCTTGGTGAATCTCAGCTTTGTCCTTGGATGGCAAGAATATAGCTTTTTCACAGGTGATCTTTTAGTTAAGAGAAAAATGTCTTCAATTGCAAACTCTTAAGTAATATTGAAAAAGCCATTGGGTGGGTGTGGTTTTTTTTTAAATATTAGTTTGAGCATTTATACTAATCTAACATTGGATTTTGATAGATTCCTTATTCCATGAAATTTTCAAAATGTTTTTTAAAATTAACTTTTTGATTTTAGGGTCCTTGTGAGGATAATTCTCATATCCAGAAGATAAGGTATGTGTTGAATACTTTCTTGACTATGCAAGGAGTAAACTGATCCAAAAGAAATCGGGATTAAGAATTCATCCTGAATTAATCAGAAATTACTAGTGGGATTAAAAATAACGTAGTTAGGGTAGTTTATGAAAATTAAAAACATTGTAAGATTAAAAACTTTTTAAGATTTGCTAAAAATTTTGTAAGATTTCTCATTCTCTCTTTGACTACCCTTCCCCCGCAATTCCATGTGGATTCCATAAGCCCCACTCTTAATTCAGAGCACTGACATCCAGTCCCTGTCAGGGGAACACCACTGAATTTCGGCTGTATGTAGGAAATGCTCGTTTAAAATCTGTAACTGGTCTGAATCATTAAGAAATTTAAGTAAACTTATCACTGAGCTTAGCTACTTAACTCCTGCCTGTTAGTCGTCCTTAGGATTCCTGTTAAAACAATAATAATAAATAATAATATTAACTTAATAATTATTAAAACAATAATTTCTAATTGGAATACTGATTACTGGCAAAATACTTAAAATTAATGATCCCCTTGATACCTCTATTACGCTATTGATTCGCTTGTTATCAAATGTTTTCTTCATAGAGAATGAAAACTTTCATTTTAGCTCATCCTTTCCAAATTATCACAGTTTAGTGATAAACGAGGTTTGCTAGGCTAGTAATACAGTGAACATGGTCTGTCTTAGAACATTTTGGTTCTCTCATGTTTGGGGATTGATTGATTGATTGTGTTTAACTTTCAGATCAAGGGAAGTAGGCTTTGAAGCACAAACTTCACGTTACTTGAATGAATTTGAAGAGCTTGCCATCTTAGGAAAAGGTGGATATGGAAGAGTATACAAGGTGGTTTTCCACATATTTGTTTTGACCCCCTACTCTAAACAATGTATTTGCCGAAGTTGTTTTCATCGTTATTATTTAACGTGCTCAAAGGAAAATTCCTAGAAATCACGTATGTTTACTTTTTATTTAGAGTTGTCATTTACAGGGACGTGGGCAGGTTTTAATGTTTTCCTAACCACGTTGGTGATTTGGTGGATTCTGGAAACTTTGAGGTTTTGTTCTGTAGCTAATTTCTATTAAAAAATGTATTACTTGAAAAAGTTTTGCTGCTGTATTTTGCACATAGCCTTTTTGCTAACATTCCCATTCTTCAGACCTAGAGATTCTAGGAGTTGGACTCTCAGTACAGTTGGAAAAACTATTAGTCTAGTTGACTACGGCTGACTTCTCTGAACATAGTAAAGGGGATGCATAAAGCGTGGAGTCCAAACCACTGAACCGCCAGGGAATTCCCCAGGACGTGTGTCTTTAGCTTAATTTTATCTCTTTGGCTACTTTGGATTATCTAAGGTCAGGTTAAAAGAACTTTCTTTATTCAGTTGGATTTAATGGTACAATATACTTTGTCTTTTCCTCTACTTTTAGGTCAGGAATAAATTAGATGGTCAGTACTATGCAATTAAAAAAATCCTGATTAAGGGTGCAACTAAAACAGATTGCATGAAGGTATGATTTAAAACGTTTACTTATTTTGAATAATTGAGTATTTAGGTCCTTCTGAAAGAGTTTGTGTGTGTGTGTGTGTGTGTGTGTGTGTGTGTGTATTTGGGAAATACTTGGTGATATGGACTGCAGTTTACTAGGAATGGGTTACCATAAAATAAACATCAAGATTAAATTTTTATTTGACTTAAATTTTTTATAGGCACTTTAGGTTGACCACATTTCAGGGTCATTGCTGGGGAAATTAATTCTTTAAGTAAACTATTCATATACAATATATAACAAGCCTTTTATGAAAAACACAGGCGCTCAATTCAGGTCCAAGTCTTCTCCCTGACATGCTGTGTGATCCCAGGCAAACGACCTAGTCCTCTAAGCCACTTCTGTCTCCTGCCCTTGAAAATAGTGGTGACAAGAATGGTTTTATTTACCTTGGAGGTCTGGACTTACTTGTAGGAATGAAATGAGGGAATGATTATATATGAGCCATGGAAAGTGTAAAGTGCTGTATGCATGTCAGTTATTTAGTTGCTATAACAACTGCAGGGCTTGCCTGGTGGCGCAGTGATTGAGAGTCCGCCTGCCGATGCAGGGGACACGGGTTTGTGCCCTGGTCCAGGAAGATCCCACATGCCGCGGAGCGGCTGGGCCCGTGAGCCGTGGCCACTGAGCCTGCGCGTCCGGAGCCTGTGCTCCACAACGGGAGAGGCCACAACAATGAGAGGCCCGCGTACCGCAAAAAACAACAACAACAACAACAACTGCATTTGTTTCTCACAAAAGTATTCCCATTATTTTAACACAGTCTAGATTCCTCGTACAGAGGGAACAAGTATTATTTAATACCATGAACATTTAACAAATTTGTCAGTAAAAACCAGTTCTAAGTATGTTTCTTCTTCAGGTGCTACGGGAAGTTAAGGTGCTGGCTGGTCTTCAGCATCCTAATATTGTAGGCTATCACACTGCCTGGATAGAACATGTTCACATGGCCCAAAGGCAAGGTGAGCGGTTTTAGATGAAACAGTTGAAGGGTTGGTAAATTTCAGCCCGTGGGTGACATCAGGCCCTCGTCTGTTTTTGTGCACCCCACAAGCTGAGAATTTTTTTTTTAAAGAGTTAAATCAAAGAAGAATTATTTTGTAAAGATTATATGAAATTCAAAATTCAGTGTCAGTAAAGTTTATTAGAACACAGGCTCGTTCGCATGTGTTATCTTTGGCTGCTTTTGCACTATGAAAGCATAGTTGAGTAGTGGCAGCAGGGTCCCCTAGGGCCCACAAAACCTGAAATATTTACTGTCAGGTCCTGTACGGAAGGTTCGATGAGCCCTCGCATAGTTGAACAGCTCTGTTTTTGTCTTTTCTAAAATCTGCCAGTCATTTGAATAAGCTTGGTGTATTTGCATTTTGCCAGAAGGTCGTGACATTTTTAACTTCTTGTCTCATTTGGTCTTACTTATGTATTTTAGCTCTGCCTTTGACTATAAATTAGAAAACTGGGCTGCTTGAAGATTTCCTTTTGTTTCTGTTCAGCAGATAGAATTTCTATTCAGTTGCCATCTCTGGAAGTGATCTCTGACCAGGAGGACCCCAGGTACGTGGGCTGCCGTGTCCTTTCACGCCCTAGACGTTACCTCCAGTCACCTGCCTTGGGTCGCCTTTGCCTTTTACACCTAGGAGCTCAGGAGTGTTTTAGACTTCCTTTTTGCTTATTTTCATTAAAAAATGTTAAGTTATTTTCTTCCTTCTCTCAGGTATTTCTCAGTATTTTTAAGTAAATGCTGCTGCTGGACAGATGGGTTGTCTCTTTTGTCAGGAGTTTACCAGTCAGTTTCATACAGGCCTGAAGGAACAGTTGAGGTACACTGGATCTTTTTTTACATTGGTTTTTATCTTTACTGTTTTTTTTTGGCCTCCAGAGATCAGTGTGGTGTTAAAAGTGATGAAAGTAACAGCCCATCCATTATCTTCGCCGAATTCACCCCAGAAGAAGAAAAATCCTTGGGAGAATCTGGCGTTGAAAATCAGAATAATAGATTGGTGAACTACAGCGCCGGTGTAGTCACAAGAGATGCCGGTGAATTTGAACCGTCCCTTGAGCCCCAAGGAAAAGGTGTGGCTGACGAGTCTTCCAGATCGATTGTTGGGCATCGGCTGCCACTTGGGCATAATTCAGACCTGGAAGAGAATTTCGCATCCACTGAGGAATCTTCTGAAGAAAACTTAAGCTTGTTGGGGCAGACGGAGGTAGATGAGTTTCCCAGAACCTGCGCATTTGCTGTTTCCCTGTAATAACGGCGTGGAGGACGGTGATTAGACGCGGCCGGCCCTGCCCCGCAGGCAGCTTCCCTCCTCAGCTCCCCGTCCCTGTCTCTGCCCTTGCTCTTCTGCCCTCGTGCTGCCTCCTGACACGTGGCCCGGGTATTTGGTCCTCCCTCCTTCTCTTAGTAAACAACTCCTGGTCCTCTTCTGACCTCCCTGACTGGGGCATCTCATAGGTACACCCCGGAGCAGGAAGCAGCACACACGTTCTGTTTCTGTGGTTGGTGAGCATCGTGCTATCCAAATATATTTATGCAGAAAGATTTCCTGTATTTTGGAACGTGACTGTAGAACATGTTATTAGAACACAGAATAGCTGTCTGAATAGGTGGATCACCAGGTCAGCTTTCAGTGTCCTAATTACAGTAATTAGGATTACACTGATGTGCTGGTGTTCTCTCCCTTACTGAGTGTTAGTATTTAAACTGGAACGTTAACAGGGTCTGCACATAACCTGTCGTGTTGGGATCACAAAACTGTATATACCATCTGTACACTCACAGGTAGCATTAATTCTGGCTGTCCAGGAATATGAGGTTCTGTATTTTTATGAAACACAAAACACTTTGAGTAGCTTCCCTGAATATAAAGGAGTTGAGTTTGAGGGACTTTTCATCAGAATCATTTCATTGCTCTGTAACACATTTGGGAAAATTTCCTGAATGGGCTGCAGTGAGCTTAATTCTTGCTTACTTTTTTCTTGGGCAAATTATTAGTTATGTGAAGCCAGATAAAGTGTGTGCACACTCTGGGGTATCCATAGAGTAGCGGAATACCATACAGCCAGGCTGATGCTGTATCTTCAGCTTTAAAAACTGTTTATCTCGAGAGCAGACTAAACAGTTTCAGGCCCACGGACTCTGTCACGTTCAAGAGCTTCTTCCATTTAATACCTGCCTAACCCCAGCCGGGCCTGCCTCTGCCCACTTGGGTCATGACGCGTTGTGTTAAGTATTGCTTTATTCCTCTGTCTCCTTCACTAGACTTCGGGCTTCTCGGGCAGGCTTGTGTCTGTAGTCTCTGTCCACAGCACGTAGCCTGGTGCTTGGCCTAGGGTTAGGCAAGGGAGCATTTGTCCGCTAAATGGTGCAGATGGGAGCCAGTGGTGTGTCGCCCCCTAGGTGCAGTACCACCTGATGCTTCACATCCAGATGCAGCTGTGTGAGCTCTCGCTGTGGGACTGGATCAGAGAGAGGAACCAGCAGGGCCGGGAGAGCATGGATGAATCCGCATGTAAGTACCATGTGGGTGTTCAAGGGCTGGGCTGGGAACTACAGACAGGCCTGCCGCCTTCTGCCTGCAGGTGCTTTAGATTGAGGGAAAAATCACATTTTTAAAATATAAGTAGGTATTTGGAAGTTAATATTTTCTGTTATAGATACATAGTTTGTTGATATTTAAGAGTACTATGCTAGAATTTAGTATAATGATTTCAGGTAGAAAAGTCTTTTAAAAAATTTTTAAGGGAAAATTTAAATATTTGTTTTACTTTTTTAAACTGAAAATGTGATACTTTGGGACTTCCCTGGCAGTCCAGTGGTTAAGACTCTGCACTTCCTCTGCAGGGGGCACGGGTTCGATCCCTAGTCGGGGAACTAAGATCCTGCATGCCGTGCGGTGTGGCCAAGAAAAAAAGAAAAGACTGAAAATGCGATATTTCTATAAAAAGAAACCTTTAAAGAAACCCTGATAGAAGGGCATGTGGTCAGAAGTTTGTCTCCCTCAAGATCCACATCCCCCGCTCCCCTGCAGTTATACAATAGCCTCTAGAAGCACTCTGTTAGGTTAATATTTGTAGAGTATTATAATAACACTGGTTCTCAGCTTAACACTACACGTAGAAATCACCTGGGGAACTTTTAAAAAGATGTTGTCAATAAAAAAAAGTAACTTTACAGTGGAAGAAACGTGACAAACGCCCCCTCAGCAAGTAGTCAAGGTCAGCATCAACAGCGATAACTCACGTTGATAGTATGTGCCCTTGATAAGAGGCTGTGAGAAGGGCACGGTATCTCTGTGCTTTTCCTCCCCCAAACCCATAACCCCAGTCTAATCATGAGAAAAATAGACAAATCCCAGCTGAGGGACATTCTCCAAAATACCTGACTAGTACTTCTCAAAACTGTCAAGGTCATCATAAACAGGAAAAGTCTGAGAAACTGTCACAGACCAGAGGACCCTCAAGAGGCATGACAACTCAGTGTAATGTGGTATCCTGGATGGAATCCTGGAACAGAAAAAGGACATTAGGTAAAAACCAGGGACGTCTGCATAGGCTGTGGACTTGTATCGGGATCGGTGCATTGTGACATGTACCAGACTGATGTAAGGTGTTGGTGACAGGGAAACTGGGTGTGGGGTAAGTGGGAACTGTCTTCTCAGGTTTTCTGGAAATCTAAGACTGTTTTTAAAAATGAAATCTTTTTAGAAAAAGGGTGTTGTCTGGGACCACACCAGTAATTTTTCTATAATTGGTCTTGGATAGGGCTTGGCCTTTGTTATTTTTTGGTGAAAGTTCTCTTGTTGATTCTAATGTGCGGCCAAAGTTGAAGTTCACTGCGGTAGATGATCAAAATAGGGGATGCGAGTGACCTGATTTTAAGTAAAGGCTCAACTAAATATCAATCATTAATCATTTGCTGTTCACTCCTAGTGACACTATAACCCTTTATTTGGCCTAAAACACAGGTCAGTTGGCCTACTCAGAATCTTAGACTAGCTTCCCATGGAGACGGAGACATAACGTCTCTCTCCAGCAGCTCCTCAGTGCCCCTCTGTTTGCCATGAAATTAGAACCTGCCAGACTTCGTTCAGTTCAGTCATGGTAAGTGGTGCGTGGGGTATTTTTAGGGCCCAGTAAAACTGGATCCTTGGCCTGCTGCATGCACATTCTAGTGCTATGTGCCCATCTTTGTGGAAAGAGAATCGTTCATTCCAGCCCCGTGTGCAGTTAATCTTGAAGCTTACGTTGGGAAAGTGAGTCCTTAACGAAGTGTGGGGTGAGAACTCTAATCTATACCATCCAGTACGATAAACCCGTCAAAACAGTGAAGGCAAGAGATGGATCATACTGCTAGCAGGATGTATATTTTTCTTTTAAAAAATATTTTAAAATAAAAAGTTTTATCTTTGTAGCATTCCAGCCCTGTGTGTCCAGCTTTACATCAATCACATTTTTTATGTGAATCATTCCCAGCTCCCATGAGCGGCACACCTGGGTTTGAGTCATGGCTCTGGTACTCAACAGCTAGAAGGTTTTGGGCAAGTCAGTTACCAGTTTTGCCTCTATCCTCACCTGTAAAGTGTGGATCATCCCCATTTTATGGGGTTATTGTGAGGATTAAAGCAGTGTCTGCAAAGGATGTAGCACTGGGTGGAAACTGTGATCACTGGAGCGAGTCTGTGTATAATTACTGAGTCCTCCAACAGTTGCCTACCGTTTGGATGTGTTAGGTGAGTTAAAAGGAAAACCGAATCAAAGACAGACCAAAGTAAGGTAGTTATTCTGAATAGTTGGGAAAGTCAGAAAGCCCTTCTTGCATTTCTTCCCAGACAGGTTGGTCACTTCAGGGGCGGGGTGGGGGCGGGGGGGGGTCATACTAGAGGTACTTGTAATGGAACCATTGTTTTTGTTTTATTTTTAAAATTTTTATTTACTTTCTGGCCGTGCCATGAGATTTGCAGGATCTTAAGTTCCCCTACCAGGGACTGAACGCGGGCCCCAGTAGTGAAAGCGCAGAGTCCTCACTACTGGACCACCAGGGAATTCCCTGGAACCATTGTTTTTACACACACACACACACACAGAGTTTTCTGTCTTAAATACTTGAGGTCCCTAAATTATATGCTAGACAGTGTAAGAGGAGGGTGTGGAATAGGTTTGAGCTCTATAACAAAGTCGGCTCATTCAGGGAGAAGGGAGCATGTGGTGCTCTCGTGCTCAAAGGTAAACAATAGGTTTATGATTTTATGTATTTATTTATTTAATATATTTATTTATTCTGTTTATTTATTTTTGGCTGCATTGGGTCTTCGTTGCTGCGCGGGGGCTTTCACTAGTTGCAGCCAGCAGGGGGCTACTCTTCGTTGCGGTGCGCGGGCTTCTTGTTGCAGTGGCGCGGAGCACGGGCTCTAGGTGCTTGGACTTCGGTAATTGTGGCTCGTGGACTCTAGAGCGCAGGCTCAGTAGTTGTGGCGCACGGGCTTAGTTGCTCTGCGGCATGTGGGGTCTTCCTGGACCGGCGCTCGAACCCGTGTCCCCTGCATTGGCAGGTGGATTCTCAACCACTGTGCCACCAGGGAAGTCCCTGATTTAGTCTTACCAAACCTCTCCACCCTCTAAATTCCCATATTATGTTATGATATTAATAGATTAATTAATTCGTTTACCTTTTCCCCCCTCTACTTCATTTGTCCATCATTTTTGGAAAATGTGGCATTCCAAATCTTCCAGGCAATAGAAGCTCACCCCTTGGGCTAACATAATTTATCTTTTTTCTTATTCTGTTATTTGTAATAATGTGTTTAATCCACAGCGGGCCAGGACACCAGATTTATTAGCATTAAACCCCAGATGTCAGGGGTTGAAGGGGACTGAAACGTAGTTTAATCTAGTCACCCGATGCCTGAAAATTGTTTACAGAGCAGTTAATACAGGGGCTCTGAGTGACATGAGAGGTCCTCTCTTTCTGGTGACAGAAGTCCATCGACTCTTGGGAGCTGGTTTGCAGTGGCTTCTTTGTTTGCTGATTTCTAGGTTTGAAACCATTGTGGAGTATTGACTGTGTTGACAGTCTGAATGTTGTGTGGTGTCAGGTGTTAATGTATTTATAACTATGTTCATTACATGTTTTTTTTATAAAGTTATTTATTTTTCGTTGCGTTGGGTCTTCATTCCTGTGCGCGGGTTTTTCTCTGGTTGTGGTGAGCGCGGGCTACTCTTCATTGTGGTGCGTGGGCTTCTCATTGCAGTGGCTTCTCTAGTTGTGGAGGAGGGGCTTCAATAGTTGTGGCATGTGGGCTCAGTAGTTGTGGCTCGCGGGCTCTAGAGCGCAGGCTCAGTAGTTGTGGTGCATGGGCTTAGTTGCTCCGCAGCATGTGGGATCTTCCTGGACCAGGGCTGGAACACTTGTCCCCTGCATTGGCAGGCAGATTCTGAACTACTGCACCACCAGGGAAGTCCCCTCATTACATTTTGATGTTATGTAACAAGTGAAAAACTATTAGAGAAATAAAACTATTTTTTTTAACTTAAAGGTCCTTATGTTATGGCCAGTGTTGCAACAAAAATTTTTCAAGAATTGGTGGAAGGTGTATTTTACATACATAACATGGGAATTGTACACAGAGATCTCAAGGTAAGTGGGGAAGATTAAATCATTGACAGCTGCTTACAGGGATGACTTGGGTATTGGATTATTGAATTAAATGAGATCATGTACTCTAGTTTATTTACCTCGGAGGTTATCATTACCTTTATATTGTATAAATCATTGTTCCATAGGTCTAGAATGTGAAAACTTTAGATTGAATTTAAAAGGAGTAATCTTTGGGCATTCGAAAATTCTAGCTGTTTTCAGGTAGTAAGTGTGCTCTGAGTACTAATATAACTGATGATGCTAAATGTATTTCATGCTGACAAAAATACTCATTTCTGCCTTAGAGGTAAAATCTGTTTCTGTAATTATCCCTCTTAAAAGAAATTTAACATGGGAAATTTAACTTGGGAAATTTTTTTCTGGTGTTTTAAAAATCTGTAATGACTATTCCAATTTTTATAAAAGACTATCAAGAAAGAGAGACAATAGAGAATTCCCTGGCGGTCCAGTAGTTGGGACTCCAAGCTTTCACTGCTGGGGGTGCGGGTTCAGTCGCTGGTTAGGGAACTAAGATCCCGCAAGCCGTGCGGCATGACCAGAAAAAAAGAGAGAGCGAGAGAGAGCAAATGTATTTACTTCTTTGGCTGAGAGTTTTAAATTAATTTACTTACTTTTGGGGCAAAAATTAAATCATGGAAAATGCATTTAAAAGACTATTTAGGAAGAAAAAGTTAATGTGCAAATCATTTTATTTTTTGAAAAAGGTTTAAGAACCAGTCGTTTGTACATTTGGGATGTATAAGGTGATGGGTTAAGTATTTTCTGGGTACACGTCTAGCCAGAAAATGCGATGTGAGTTACTGAAGTTCTGTGGCTCTGTGCAACTTTGAGATCTTATTTCAGGAGGTGAGCTAAACCATAATAACCAGATACAGAATTCCAGATCTTCGCTGGGAGAAGTCGCTTCAAGTGCTGTTTTTGTTTCTCCCCACAAATATTTCTGACATTTCTTTTACAGTTGTCCTCTAGGGATAAGGGTTTTTGGGATAACTTTATTACGGTTTCCCTTAGGAGGTGGAATTCTGGGAGCATGATTCCTGCAGGTAGAATTCCTTGGTCATTGGTCAGTCTCAAAGGATAAGAGTGGTAAAGCAGCCTGGTGAGAAGTGCTGCGTCTCTTATATTGGAACCGCGCTGGAAGGTACATATATATCAGAGATTCCCCATTTCTTGTTAATATGTTAACATTGGCTTCAAATTCGAGCAAGAGATTATTGCCTCTCTGCCTCCAAAACACCTCGTGGCTCGCGGCTTGACCTTCACGGTCCTGCGTATTCACCTGGGCTCCGTGAACGAGCAGCAGGCGGATGCAGCTCAGGCCCGTGGCCAGCAGCTGGCCGGCCTTGCTTGACGCGGTGCACACCGCCAGCTTCAGGGCCGTGTTGCCTGTGGAGGAGACGGCGCAGTTGACGTTTGCCCCGTGGGCAGTGAGCGTTTCTATCACCTGCTTATTTAGTATATCTGCAGCCATGTGCAGGGGTGTCATGCTGGACTCGTTTATGGCGTTGACCTGGGCACCGTTGTGGGCCAGGATGGAGAGAACCGGGTAGGTCCCGTACGTGATGGCCAGGCGGAGCCGGGAGTGCCCGTTGCTGCTGTCCGCTCGCGCATTCACCTGGGCCCCGTGTTCACACAGAATGCGGAGACACAGGACTGTGTTGTTCTGGATGTCTGTCAGGACCCTTTGGATTCTGTTCCCCGGCTTCGTCCGCATGGCAGAGGTGATGGGCCAGTGCAGGAGCATCAGGTGGCGCGTGGTGAGGCCTCTTGTGTCTCTGGAATAGGTACTGATGGCAGATTGCACTCAGTTCACAGTGGGAATGGCTCGACGCGGAGAGCTACTGCTTAAGCAGGCAACATTTATTTAAGATAATCCCCCGTAATTACTCTAGAGAAGTGTTTGAGAATCTGCATTGCTGTTTAATTTCTTGGGGTATCCCAGCGTCTTGCGGGGACAGGGTGGTATGCATCACAGCACGGAGGGGCCCAGCTTCCTATCGCAGCTCATGTCAGCTTTGTTACTCCTGCTGGGACGGTGGCCTCTTCCAGGTTGCATCTCAGTTAGCTCTGTGTCCACAGCCCCTCAGGGCTGTGCTGAGTTAGCAGCCATTCAGTAAAATTGTGCGGACTCGAGTGTGATCCGGAATTCCCACAGAAGTGAGCCGTGAAGGGGCAGAACGCCCGCTGACTCAGTCCCTGGTGGCCCCGCACCCGCTCCTCTACCTGGCCTTCTCACTCGTGTGTGTGGATGGCAGGGGCTGCAGCTGGAGTTTATCGTCAGTCCCTCCCCAGCGCAGGCGGAGTGAGAGTTTGACAACTCGGCCCTCATCTCCTTTCCTGAAATCTCTCAGGATTGCCTCCAAAATTCCTTGATTGTGGCAGAGAAAAGGGAAGGTCTCTTATGAGCATCTGACCGCTCCACTGGGATTAGAAGATGACTCTTCAGTTCACCTGTTGATTTAGTGTAAGCCCTGCACCAGGGGTGTGGGGAAACAGCAGAGTTCCCACACTGCAGAGCTTACAGTCAGGTGTGGAAGCATTAATCCGAAAGAGCTAAGTAAACAGGCCAGTGGGCAAAGAGGTCTGCAGGCCCCACCCAGGGCGAGAAAGGGTGGGAAGGGTGTACTGAGGAATCCTGTGGGGAGGGGGAACATGATGGTCCAGTCCTGGGAGGACCTGCAGAGCTGGAGTGGGGCTCGGGGGCAGGGTGAGAGCAAGATGGGGTGGGGCGCCCTTCCAGAGCGTGGTAAGGATTTGGGGCTCGACTCTCTTTTATACCATGTACTTCTCCCATTCATTCAGATGATATTTATTGGGCACTTAGGAAGTGTCAGCATTGGTTTAGGCGGTGAAGGTATACTGGGAAGCAAGATGAACTTCTTTCCAAGAAAATCCCTTGCCTCTTCCCATTTTCTTATTTTTCGTATCTAACTTAGGTTGTTAAACTCCCTGAGGGCTGTGACCAGGACTTAATTTTCCACAACACCATTGCTGAGCGCTTAATACTTACGATGCTTTAAGTGGGCTGACTGATTTGTGTTCCTGTATTATTTCCGGTTTTCAGAGGATCTCATCTAGTCAGTAAGGAAATTGGTTTATTCCAAACGTGGTAACCTGTAGTCCATCACCCATGGAGAATGGATGAGTCCAGACATGATCGGGAAAGGAACACAGATTGTGTGTGTCCTCATTTAGAAAGTCACCTGTTGAGTTAACTTACCTTACTTCTGGGTCTACTTCATGTTCTAACAAACAAAGCAAACTCTGTGCCTTGCGGTATTCCGCAGCCAGGATGGGGATGATGGACTGCGTCTGCTTTGGGGGTAAAAAATACATTACAAGGAGCCCGATATAGTTAGAATAATTGTGTTAGCTTGCTATTTCAAAGGAAATAATTGTATTTAGCGTCTCTTTGGTTCAGTATTTCTCTGTTATGTGCACTGAAATTCTCCTTTTGCGTTTTAAATTACCCCAAACCAGTCAATTTTAGATTGATATTATAAAAATCTGTATTTTACATACATGCAGATTTACCAAGGCAGCAGATATAATTTACTTAAAGCTTCGAAAGTTGATTCTTGTGAAGAGCTCATTGTGTAAAATTAATGGTAATTGCTATCAAGTCCCTTGGTCCTTAAATTGGCCCAGAGAGTCATTGACAAGTAGGTTTTGCTTTTTAAGCCTTTGCCAAAGTCATAGCATCAGTAGTATAACCTGCACGTTTAGGGTTTCACAGTTAATGCTGCTTGTATTCTGTCTATGATTAGCAGAGCTGTTTATACGAGTTCTTTACACACACACACACACACACACACACACACACACACACATGCCTTTACAGCACGACTGCAAGATAAGGGCAGAGGGTGACTTTCTGAAAAAAATTTAAGTTATAAGGGTAATAATTACTGTATAAAAATTCAGAAAATGAAAAACTATATGTAAAAAAGGGAGAAATAATTCCAGCACACAGACATAATCAGCACTGGCACATCTGAGAGGATGACATTAATGTTCTTCCAACCAAGCGAGCCCCAGTCTCCGCTCAGTCAGTGCCCCTGTGATCCCTGGAAGGAGTCGTCACAGACTCAGCAGAACACGGCTTTGGGTGTGCGGTGTGCTCAGCGTGGACCATCCAGCCTCGGGCACGGTGAAGGCAGCCAGGTGTAGTGAGTCCTCAAGAATCAGGTGGCGTTCCTTCTGAAGCATCACGTTTTTTTTTCTCAAAGTGACTGAGAGGAGAACGCGGGTACCTGGCTCAGCAGTGATCTGTAGCTGGTGGAGTTGGCCAGAACGGCCGTGGGCTGGTTGACAGGTGGCTTCTAAGCAGAGCCCGGAGTGCGGTGCTGCCCTCCCTCAGGATGGCCTCGTAGAGCCCGGTGTGGAATGACACCACCGCGCCCTCTTCCGGGGCCTGGGCCCCGTCAGCCACCAGCCCCCTGCTGCCTCTCTTGGTTATGTTTCCCATGAGTACAACTTCGAGGGGGGACTTAGGAATTCAGGGCAAACGCGTTACAGAATTGGTCAGTCTCAGTCTCTTTATGATTCTTTCCATTCAGTTCTAGAACTGTTGAGAATGGTATCCGTGAAGATGATGATGCATTTTTATATCAGAACCAAACTTTTTCACATGTTGTTCCTGTATCTACAGTGCCAGCTACAGGAGCACAGTTTCCAGGACTTTCTACTTAGTCACAAAAGCGTAGCCAGATTATCATCTTGCACCTAAGATTGTTTCTGTTTTCTCTTCCCATTCAGCTACTGTTAGAAAAACCTGACAACACTAAAATAAGGGGATTTATACAAACAAAACATTTACATTAAGAAGACCTAACTTTTAAGTTAAACGCTTTCTAGTTTTTAATGGAATTCCACCCCGCCTCCAACAGAGGTGCATTTTCCACTGGTCTGGGGGTACTTCCGTCGGGAAATGTGTTGGGTCTGTGATGACTGCTTCAATAGAGTGAAATGTGTACCTTTAGAGTGTGACCTGGCCGTCCCCAACCCTGGCTAACATGTTAGATCATCTGGGAGCTTTAAAAAACATCCGTGTTTTCATTAAAAATAATAATAATCAAAGTCTTTGACTTGTTGAGAGGATAGTAGTTATTAAAACCTTCTTGGTGCCTCTGAGGTCCCGTCAGGGCTGAAATGCACTTGTGCACAAGCACGCTCTACATTAGTGGAATAAGCTGGGGACTTTAGGTAATGTCGACGCCTGTGTCCACCTCCAGGAAATCTGATTTAATCCGTCTGGGGAGTGGCTTGGCCGCTGAGATTTGTATAAAGTTCCTCGGGTGATGCTGATGTGCGGCCGAGTTTGAGAACCACTGCTCTCATTTTTAATTCTTGAGGGGCTGTTGGCTTCTGAGTTGAAAACTCTCAGCATCTACATGTTTTCACTGTTCATTCCAGAACACCGTGGGGTTGACCTGTTCTGTTTGTTTCCAGCCCAGAAATATTTTTCTTCATGGCCCCAATCAGCAAGTAAAAATAGGAGACTTTGGCCTGGCCTGTGCAGACATCATACAGAACACAGACTGGGCCAATGGAAATGGAAAGAGTAAGTTTGTTTTGGTGGTTGTTTTTGTTTGGTTTTGCATTAAAAAAAGAGAGAGAGAGACATGGTTGAACACTGTCAGTATTTAAAGAGAATCAGAAAGACTTAACAGCAAAGGTGAGATTTAAAAAAAAAGCAACTATCATTTCCTTGGGAGCTGCAATGCCCTGCTCAGTCAGGGGTCTTTAACCCTGCCATGCTTAATCTCTGGCTTTTCAAATTACAGGGACACCCACACATACCTCCAGAGTGGGCACTTGCCTGTATGCTTCCCCTGAACAGTTGGAGGGATCCGAGTATGATGCCAAGGTAGTGTTTGTCCCCTTCTGCCCTTTCAGTGGACTTACCCTGCAGTCGTAAGTAACAAAAAGTACAGTAAATGCAGTGGAAGGTCTGACGTCGAAGTGATTTGGAAATAGCGGAGTGTGGTAGGTTATCTCTTACATCAAACTACCATAGTGCGAAGCCTCACTTTTCAACTGAATCTGACTTTTTTAGGCTATTTTACTGTTTCCAAATCCGTGGTTGTCACAAAATAATTTTTGCAATGAGCTTTCCCTTTAAGATACCACCTTCCCTCAGGAAGGCAGGATTCACCAGAGTCTGTTTTCAGCCGTTCATTCTGCCTTCAAGCTTATGTACATCAGTGCCCCCGACAAGTGTGCCACCTGCTTCCCTCTGAGGCTGAATGAAGATGCGGAAAAGTTTTAATCCAGCTCGTTCCTCGAAGGAATGTTAAAGTAAATTCTTTTCTCAAAATAACAGCCTAGTAAATTTTCTTCCTTTTGATGAATCATTCAACTTTTTAGTGATTGGGAAAGAGCTGCCAGAAAAACCATGGCAGCTCCGAAAATCCTATGTAGTAAACACCTTCCTAAAAGACTGTTTTTAGGAAAAGTGACAGGTTTTATGCAGAGTTTGCTAAAACTTTACCAAGAATGCCTAACTCTTAGCGGAGGCAGAGGTGGGACCGGGGTAGGCCGCAGGGACCCTCGGTGACCTCTCATGTCTCTCTCAGGCTATACCTGGCCTGGGTTTTCAAGGAGCCGTGGAGTCAGTTGTATGGTAGTGACCGCGCTGGGTGGCCGGGATCACCCCTGCCCCTCGCCTGGCCCTCAGCCCTTCGTGCCCCTGGATGCCCCTTTTTGGTGTTAGAGCTGGGGATTGCAAGAGTACAGTCATCTGTCTGTAGATCACCTACAGGAGATCCAGCCGGCAGACACCTGCCTCTGTGAGGGACGAGCCAGCCCGCTGTGTTCCCTCCGTTGTAGGGACTGTCGATCATCCTTCCGTAGAAAATCCTCTCGCTTTTGAAAGGAAGGCGGGTGGGAATGGAAATGTTACTCTGTGTATTTCACTACTGATTGACCGTTTCCCCCCTTTTTCAGTCAGATATGTATAGCTTGGGTGTTATCCTGCTGGAGCTCTTTCAGCCGTTTGGGACAGAAATGGAGCGAGCACATGTTTTAATGGGTTTAAGAACTGGACAGATCCCCGAGTCCCTCAGTAAAAGGTGTCCCGTCCAAGCCAAGTACATCCAGCACTTAACCAGAAAGAGCTCATCCCAGAGGCCGTCTGCTGTTCAGCTGCTGCAGAGTGAACTCTTCCAAAATGCTGGAAATGTATGTATGATTTTTTTAATACTGGGGGAAATATGAAGCTTAAAATGGAATTTGTTTAAATTGTGAATCCCATTTCACGAAGCGCAGTTGAGCTTAGAGTCAGGTTTATGGAAACAAAATATTTCAGCCCATTCTCAGAGTTGCCAGTGGCGTACTTGTCAGGGAAGCTAGATGACCACTGCCAACTGTCTACTCTGGAAATGGTCACATGGGTTCCAGTTTCGAGCCTCATCTTGCTAAGTCAAAAGGTTTTAGTTTTCCTTTCCAACTGTGGTATATGGCCTTTTATGAATTATTATCAAGTATCTACTAGTAGAACGGCACACACACCAAAGGATATAGGACAGCAGTGCTTCTCAGGGGAGCTGGAGCATCTGTGGCTGAGACCGCCTTACCCACCCTGAGATCTCAGCATCCCCGTGTGGAGTCTGGTTTTCTGTCCTGTGAGGGGTCCTGCTCCAGG
Organism: Delphinus delphis; assembly: GCF_949987515.2. Taxonomy (NCBI): domain Eukaryota; kingdom Metazoa; phylum Chordata; class Mammalia; order Artiodactyla; family Delphinidae; genus Delphinus; species Delphinus delphis. Next base: position 83,129,966 of record NC_082697.1, on the reverse strand, counting down.
CAGCCATCCCCTTCCTCCTTCCTGACGTGTCGTTTCAGTGCCAGGTATACACAGAAACTTTCTAAGACTTAAAAAACTTGACTCAAAGAGAAATTCACAGGTTCTCTAGTGCTTTGCTACTCAAAGTGGGTCCTCCGACCAGCGGCATCAGCCTTACCTGGGAGCTTGTTAGAAACACAGGCTCCGGGGCTCCCCCCCAGACCTGTACTGTAGTGAGATCTCCGAGTAACTTATACCCAGCGTGTGAGCAGCAGTGGGTGGACGCACCGGTTCCAGAGTGCGGTCTCCAGACCAGCAGCATAAAATCACCATGAACTCGACAGAATTCTTAGACCCCCCCCCACCCCGCTTCCCCCACTGACCTATAAAAGAGACATCTGGGGGAGAAGGGGCTGCTCTCTGTGCTTCTGCAAACCTCGAAGCGGTTCTGATGCACACGAGTTGGGGAACCACTTGCAACTGGTTAGTTGATTTGTCTTTTGTTTAAGGCTTATTTGTGTTCAAGTAAAACAGTGAATTTTAGTAGATTGAACAGTAAATGGGTAGGTGTAGTGCTTTTCTCTCAGTCTCTGAAAATAGCAGATGTGGTTGTTAAATTGATATCCTTGTATGGAGAGAATTTTCTAACTCCCTGTGAAGCTAGAGTAGAGACCGTAGTTATTTGCTGTTAATGGTAAGGATTTCTCCTTCTTGCAGAATTGTTTATAAAGTAACCTGTGCATACCTGCAGAGATAAATTTGCATAGACAGGTGGCCCTCACTTTGCACTTTGTGTAGTGCAGGACTGTGACAATGACCACGCAGAGCTCACAGCATACAAAAGGAGCTTAATAATCAATGGGGAAAGTTACGGTCGTTCCATGACCTTTAAAAATGTTTGTCAGAACATTAAAACTCTCTTATTATCAGTTACAGATGTTTGTGGAAATGAAAAAAATTATAAAACTATAATTGAGAATGAAAGTGTTTCAAGAGTAGTTTGAATAATGCCCACCATCTTGTCCCGTAACCTAGGGCACGGAGTGAGCATCTTTTCTATGCCCTGGTGACTCGTCATACTCCTCGCTAAGTTTGGGTCAGTTTCTGGCATTTTACCTTCGGCACTTTTGACGTTATGATCCGTCCCCAAGAGTTCTTTAATGTGAAGTTTTCTTGGGGCATCTTCATCCTTCTCCTGCTCACGTTGATAAGCGGTCTTCGCTCAGGGCGTCCGATGGTGGCGGGATCAGCATTCCCACGATCAGCTCTTTCGTCTGTAACACCGTGCGTTTGATATTCACTTCTAGCATCCTCACTTTTCATGACTTTGCTGTACTTTCATCTTCGTTGGCCAGTTCCCTCTTTCAAAAACGTCACGTGGGTTTATCACTGGGAGACAGGAGGCAGCACAACTCCACACACTGCCCGTGTGTGAACCGACTAACAGGTGCACGGTGACCAACCAGCAAAGCCGTTGAAAGAAGTGATGATTGTTCCTGATTATGACATGTATGGTGGGTCACATAGTGTTTCGTGGACTGAAGTGCTAAGGCAATTAGTCACTATACCTTGGTAACTGACACTTAACCCACGTTGCTGGGTGACGCGTAATAAGCTGTGAGAACTGGAATCCACGCATATTGGAAGTGTGCAGAGAGGCAGGCCTGTATGTTTAAAAGTAAAGGAAGAAGCCGTTGTAACGGAGCATAAAATTTTCTCTCTTTACAGGTTAATCTCACCCTACAGATGAAGATACTAGAGCAAGAAAAAGAAATTGAAGAACTAAAGAAGCAGCTAAGTCTCCTCTCTCAGGACAAAGGGGTTAAGAGGGTGACTTGAAAGATGGGGGTGTGCCCGTGTAGCCTCAATAGGCTCTGTAGATATGAGAGTGGACTTTTTAAGCTAAATAGTCAACTGGAATGTAAATTTTCAGTCTTTATTAGGGTGTGGCTGGTATAACTCTAATTGCATTTAGTGAGCCTGTATAAGACGTATTAAAGCGAGGCTGTGAAAGTACCCTTTAAGGCTGGCATTTTGAACCGGAGACTGCTCGAAACGAAGCCTGTTCTGGTCTTGCCTTTCTCCTACCCCACACGCTCCTTTTCCTGGACTTCTCACTTAATATTACCGTCCATCCAGTCTCTGAAAGTGAAAGTGTAGGCCTCATCCTCAGCTGTTCTTTCTCTCTTGAACTCTGCCTGTTGACCACCAAGTCCTCCTCTAGGTTCTACTGCAGAAACCTAAGTGTGCTCTGGACCCATCGCTGCCCAAGCCCAGGCCCGCGCATGAGCTGCACCGTTCCAAGTGGACAGCTGCTGGCCTTCCTACCCTCCACGCTGCGCTGTTCCCACGGGCTCCCTCCTTCCTCACAGACTTGCTTCCCCCCAAGTCTACATTCCTTGAAGGCAGCGACATGATACGTTCGTATTTGTACCCCAGTGTGCCTGCACGTAGCTGGTAGTCGTCACGGTATATTGCATACAGTGTTGCTGGGTTTTAAATAAAATGAAAACCACAAATTAATTATATGATGCATTTATTGATATTTAACCACTGGCCTAGATAGAGACTTTGATTTTAGTACAAGTCCCTTTACCAATAATAGGCACAAGACAGCACCATCCTTAAAATTTAAACCCGTTAAAATCAGTGACTGAGGCTCACTGAAGGAGCTCGAGGGCCATGTGAAAAGGGGCCAGGTTTTCACAGGCCCTCATCCACTTCTGCACGTTGGCTGGCGCTGTCCCACTGCAGCTCCCTGTCTGCTGGAGAACGGACCACAGCACGACATCCGCCACCGTGAGTTCATTCCCAACGAGCCAGGGACTCTTCCCGAGAGCAGAGTTCATGGAGCGGAACACAGCGGCTTTTTCTTTACTGCTTCCCTCTTTTAGCTGAAAAATCGCTATATCTACCCAGCTATCTATGAGGGTTAAATTCACAGCATCCTGCTTCCGGCCAAAGAGAGAGAACAGGAAGCGTGCAATGTTCCCTTCTCCTTCGATGGGACACATCGTTTGGACACTGAACTTCATCTGAGTCTTCGGCACTGAAAAGAAATAAGCACTCCATGAAATGTCAACGAGAGCAGCACCGCCGGAGGAAGTGCTTGTAGAGCGTGGCAAGGGGAGTCCCTGTTGGTCACGAACTGGTGGCGAGGGAAAGTGTATTTTCAAGAAAATCGCAGTTTTAGTCGGTCTCCAAAAGGTTAGTAATATTCAAGAAAGTTTAAACTGCAGGTTTAAACGGTGCAAACTTTAAGTTATAAAGTAACCATTTCTGGTATTTGATGATGACAGTTTTCAAGCTAGAAAGGACCTCAGACCATCTGTTCCAACCCCTGTGCCTAAGGACCTGGGCATGAGGCCTGGAGACCAGGGGTCCCATCTCCCAGGCCAGGACCTCCTGCTGCCCTCACCCTGGCTCTCCACGTGTGGCTGAGGGCAGTAAGGCCTCGATGGATGGACATGAACTCAATTCCCTCTGTAGGAACTTAACCGGGAGAAGTGCACACACCAGTGAGATAACGAATAAATGACATCCTGCCACCCTTTAATGGATAATGTCCATTAAAAGAGGACGTCAGTGTCCCCATAATGATGGGTTTTGGAATGTGAGGGCAAGACGGCCGTGACAGCCGTGACTCCCCTGCCCTGGCCGGTTAGACAGGATTCCCTCGGAGACTGCCCTCAGTTGAGCCCTTCACCTTCCCAGAGGAAGGAGAGCACCTCCGGGCCAAGGTGTGCCTGCTCCTCTTGTAGGGCCCCCACAAGCTCTCTAGACTTTGACGGCAAGCAGCCGAGGAGTCCGCGCAGCTGCAGGCCGCCCCTTTCCCATTCCCCATTGCCTCCTAGTCACGCAGCCCCTCCGCTTACCGTCCTTCCAAATCAGAGTAAAACCCAGCTGGTACTCGTGACGGGGCTGCTGCCTCGTCTGCTCGCCGAAGCACTTGAGGAGGTTTGCCGGCACACTCTTGACGGCTGAGTGCGTGTGAACAGTGGACAGGACCTTGTAGTGGTCACAGAGCAGCCGGTGCAGCACGAGCAGGGAGAGGGGTGGCGAGGCGGGGTTGGCGTTGATCACGATGTCCTTCAGTGCCCCGTAATCCTGGGGAGCAAACCCCAACAGAGCAGATGACACCAACAGCAACCCGAGTGCTGACACTGTACCAGGTGCTGTGCTTAGAACCCCACCAGGCTTCTCTAAAGAATCGTCACCTCCCGGGAAGAAGGTACTAATGTCACCCGACCTGCAGCCAAGGATGTGAGTGCTGGGGATGGAAGGAAGCTACCAAGGGGGCTCGGCTCGGTAGGAAGCAGGGGACAGCAGCCAACTCCAACCCTCCACCCCTGCAATGCTGCTCCCAATAAATAAAAGGTGACTCTACTCAGATTAGTACAACATGTTAGGATTGACACCTCTATTTGTCCCTAAGTTAAAAAAAAAAAATCACACGTGTAATTACTCCATTTACTAAATCTTTCTAATGCCCGACAGGATATAGTTTCTACAGCAATTTGTTTGAGTTACGTGTCAATGAAGAACCCCTTGGAAAAGGGTCTTCGCTCAGGGAGATTTTAAAAAACTAGGTGTGAATTAAAGTGCCAAAACACACTGCCTTTTTATTTTGTTTTTAAAATTTATTTTATTGAAGTATAGTTGATTTGCAACACGCGCTTCCTTTAGATGCGGACTATCTTATTTCTGTACATCCGCTCTTCATAACTAATGAACTCATATGATACAACAGAGGCCAAACTCTGTGGCTTTCTGTCCACAGCCGGCCACAATCTGGCCTCTGGTCTTGCCACTCCTGACCGATGCCCTTCATGTGGACCTATGCTGGATGCTCCGCATTTCTCTGAACATATCGTGTTACTTGATGCCGTGCCTTCTGCGGTGTCAAGATTCATCTGAAGCACCGTGTGCTCTGGGAGGCCCCCCGGCATGCTGGGACACCCGGCACAGCTGTCTCACCGACTCATCCCCTATGCAGACTGGCTCCCTGGGGGACTGGCTGAGTGGGGTCTCATGGGCCCCCGGCGCATGCAAACACGAACTGGGGGATGAAGGGATACATGAGTGCAGAGGGATGGACGTTACCAAAAACAGCTCTGGGGGAGACATGGCAATGCTGCCTCCGCTTGTTAGGTCTTTAAGCAGGACCGTTGTCTATCACCAATTCTGGGGGAGGGTGCTAGCAGGGATTCTCGGGACGAACCCTCTTGCACCCACTTGTAACAAGATATTCTTTCTTTGCGTTATCAGATTGTCCTGTAAACCAACTGAAGCCTGTAGACTGACATTAAAGGTGGCTGATGCAACTGAATTTTAACACAGCAAACTGAATGTAAGCAAAATACGTCTGAGGTATGAGACTGTGGCTGGCTTTTAGCAACAAATTGCAAAAGGATCGGTGGGGATTTTGCGCCTAGACAGCCCAGGCTCTGAAATTCAGGCCACTCTCAAAGAGTCGGGGTGGACTTGGCTGAACTCAGAGAAGCATTGAGTGTACGACCATTTCTCCAGGGCTCGGAGTCTGCCGGGAGCTGCCTGCAGTGGCAGGAAGCAGGGACTCTTGACTCCCTCTTCTGCCTAAGGATCCCCCCCACCCGTTCTCTACCGGGTCTGAGAAATCCAGAAGCTGCATTAGAGCCTGCCTGGCTTCACTCAACGCTCATGAATCTGTTCTGTGCAAAGGCACAATCAGAGGAGGAATGTCCTTTTGCACCACCTTTGAAAACTCGAAAACCAACGCTTTAATCCCAGCAGCACAATTTTCCAGCACTAATATCCACCTAGCGCGCCGATGTTCCTTAGCTTTCTAGATGCACTCACCTTTCCAAGCACGGAATTTAAGTCCAATGCACTGGTCGATAAAGCAGCGGGCTCGTCAGCTTGGATTATGTTGCTTACATCCAAGTCCGCGTCTGGTGTCTGAATCATCTTGGAGAGACCATCGACCGCAGCTTTCAATTCATACAGGCGTTTTAAAATATCATCTTGGCGGGACTCAAGAGCTTGAAGAGATGGGTCCGACTCTTCCTAAACAGACCAACATCAAAACGTTCACTTCCTCTCACATCAAAGCAGTCTGTTTGATCACTTGTCTTCCACTTAGTTCGAACCTCCCACCTTTCAGAAGACATTAAAATGAAGTTAGCAGAATCATCTCATTTGCTCCAGTCCAATAGGTCCTGCAAATCAATCCCCAAATGCTATAAAACAAATAATGTTGTGCCTGAAAGCCACTCAGAAATTGCAGGACTCCTATTTCAGATGATTTAGTCTTTAAGAACAGAGAAGGAGAGAAGACGAACACAAATTGTTCTTTCTATCAAACTAGTTCAAAATACTTTGCGTAAATGAATAGAAGATGATTGGGGGTGGCGATGAGGATGTAATCAATCATACTAATCGAAGGGAAAAGGGAGCATGCTCCACACAGGTTAAGAGAAAAGTGTCCTTAGGCTTAGAAGTATGTCCGGGAGGGTCAAATGATCCATTCCCCAAATCATTTTCTAGGCAATACTGGCACTCACATTATCTTAGAATCATCTAGAACTTTTTCACTGCTGAAATGTATTACTTCATAAAGAGGGAATATTCACATCCTTCATTCACTGAATCTGCATCTTTCTTGCCTGGTACAGTGGACTAGCATACCATAAGTAACTAATAACATTGGGTTGGCCAAAAAGTTTGTCTGGGTTGTTCCGTAATGGAACTCTTCGGCCAACCCAATATTTGCTGAGAAATAAATCTCAAATCTCTGCAGACTTACTTTATTGTTTATTTAATTTATTTATTTTTGGCTGCGTTGGGTCTTCGTTGCCGCGCATGGGCTTTCTCTAGTTGCGGCGAGCGGGGGCTACTCCTCACCATGGTACACGGGCTACTCACTGTGGTGGCTTCTCTTGTTGTGGAGCAAGGGCTCCAGGTGCGCGGGCTTCAGTAGTTGTGGCACACAGGCTCAGCAGTTGTGGTGCACAGGCCTAGCTGCTCTGTGGCATGTGGGATCTTTCTGGACCAGGGCTTGAACCCGTGTCCCCTGCATTGGCAGGCGGATTCTTAACCACTGTGCCACCAGGGAAGTCCCTACCAACTTAATTTTTTTATTTTTATTTTTTTGCGGTACGCGGGCGTCCCACTGCTGTGGCCTCTCCCGTTGCGGAGCACAGGCTCTGGACGCGCAGGCTCAGTGGCCATGGCTCACGGGCCCAGCCGCTCCGCGGCATGTGGGATCTTCCTGGACCGGGGCACGAACCCGCGTCCCCTGCATCGGCAGGCGGACTCTCAACCACTGCACCACAAGGGAAGCCCCCAACTTACTTTAAAAAGCAATAACAAGAAACCTCCCAGCAGTCACACTGTGCAACCTATTTTCAGATTCACAAGCTCTCACAAAAGATAATCCATTTGAGTCAAGAGAACAAAGAACACGTTAAGCATGAGTAAGACACTCATGACTAGACAAAAGGGTCAATAGGCAATGACCTTGAGTTTATTATAAACACGCACTCGTGGCCTCCCCTGGTGGCACAGTGGTTAAGAATCTGCCTGCCAATGCAGGGGACACGGGTTTGAGCCCTGGTCCGGGATGATCCCACGTGCCGCGGAGCAACTAAGCCTGTGCACCACAACTACTGAGCCTACACGCTGCAACTACTGAAGCCCGCGCAGCTAGAGCCCGTACTCCGCAATAAGAGAAGCC